>NC_045956.1:152952528-153253015 GCF_010909765.2 Amblyraja radiata
GCCCTGTACAACTGCAGTAGGACCTTCTTGCCCCAAAACTCAAATCATCTCCCTATTATTGTTTCAGAAGTCATTTAAGAGAAAAGCACATTTCTGAGGGATCTGAATAGCAATTAATTTTCAGAGTTGCAATGTACATTTTACCCATCCGGGTGCACGATGGACTTCGCCATGACAGAAATCCAAGAAAAACTGTCTGAGCAGCAACAAACACTGTAGATTGTGTAGGAAGGAACTGCAGATGCTGGTTTACAATCAGGCCTGACCCGTTGAGTTACTCCAGCATTTTCTGTCAACAAACACTAGAGATTGTCTTGTTAGAGATTATTCAGAAGTAGCAGCCATTAACTCAAAACAAGAACCAGTCTCCAAATATCTGTTCTAATCTACATTGAAAGCAGTTTTTTGTTGTTTAAAACTAAAAGGACAGGTTTGCAAACAGACAGGCTGTCTACTCTCATGACCATGACTCATTGTCATATGAATCAACCCAAGATAAAACAATGGGCCGCATCAAACCAGAAATGTTCAGTTTTAGTTATTTCACGCCATTGTGATAGAGCATACTCCTTCCTGGCCTCACTAACTTCTATGACTTCTTCCTCAGTGAATACAGATTCAAAATGCTTGTATTAAACCTTGCCCACTTCCTTTGTTCCAGGTATAAATTGTTCTCGAATTGTCCTGTCCACTCCCTAGTTACCTTTTAGGGTTTTTTTAATGTATAAAATGCCTTCCATCTGATTTCTATAGTCTTTTTATGTTGGAAATATTAGTTCAGGTGCCCAAAATGAGAGAATGTTAAGCATACTGTGTCTGGATTTATAATTGAGTATTAATTTATCAAGTTTAGGAGTTCAGTTGATTCCAGCCTCTGCCAGGATAGATAGCTCTATCTTCCAAAGAACTAAGTCATCACACTAATGGCCTGCCACACAGTGTGCATCTGCTGATATTTCAATTTTCCAGCCAAACAAGCCACTGCAATTAATTGAAGGCTCATTTGGCACTGAGTTTTTTCTTTGCTGAACTGGTAAATCTTGCATCGGTCTCATCAGCCATTTTCAGACCTACAAATTAAATATTCTTCAGGAAACAATAATTTGTAACTGCAACAGACATGATTCCTGATGACAAAACTGAATGTGATTGCAGTTCCGACTTTCATTTCCAGTGTACATTTCCATTCCTGGATTCAGGTGACTTTGCATGAAGTACCTACATTTCTTATACCAACATATTGAGTTCAGAAGTTAACTTGCAGCGTCAGAGGTATCGATCATTGATCTGGAGACGTGTTCAAACCACACCATGTAGTTCGGGGGATTTCAATTCAAATCATTTAAAAAATCATAATTGAAAGGTTGGTGTCAATGTCCACCAATGTGGTTGATTCTTAATTGCCCCCTGAATTTAGGGGTAATTATAGATGTCAACAAATAGCAAAGATGTTTTTTAAAATTTTTTGGCGTATGTCTTTTTAGCTGTCATGTCCGTATGCCCTGGAAATACTTCTCAATCTCACCACCTCATAGAAACATAGAAAATAGGTGCCAGAGTAGGCTATTCAGCCCTTCGAGCCAGCACTGCCATTCAATATGATCATGGCTGATCATCCAGAATCAGTATCCCATTCCTGCTTTCTCCCCATATCCCTTGATTCCATTAGCCCTAAGAGCTATATCCAACTCTCTCTTGAATGCATCCAATGATTTGACCTCCAATGCCTTCTGTGGCAGAAATTTCCACAGATTCACAACTTTCTGGGTGAAAACGTTTCTCCTCATCTCAGTCCTAAATGGCCTACCCCTTATCTTCATTTTCCACCATCAAGATCCTTATTGTGTTAAAACAGTTTGTTATCTTACACAAAATCTCCCCGTGAAGCAAAATAAAGGGTATTGTTACTATTAGGAGAAAAAAGGGACATAGGTGAATTGTTCGAGATATGTATACCCTCTTAGGAGAAATTTACCTCCAGCCAGCATCTGCAGTCCCTTGGGCCTGAATTGTCCTGGTGTTCTGCCGGAACATGGCCTTTAATAACTACCATCTAAAACTGAATGACAGGGCACTAATATATTAATATGTAGGAAGGAACTGCAGATGGTGGCTTAAACCAGCATCTGCAGTTCCTTCCTACACATTTTGTCTGCTCCACTGCGAAATCTCCTCAAGATATGTCTACTTTGAAGAGGCTCTCCTCCTCTCTCCGACAAGAGTCCTGCAACACCCACTCTGTGATTACTTTTTTGCATATCTTTCATTCATTTGTTCAAGATCTCTCGACATTGCCGTCTATATCTCTCGTTTCCCTTTCCCCTGACTCTCAGTCTGAAGAAGGGTCACGACCCAAAACGTAGCCCATTCCTTCGCTCCAAAGATGCTGCCTGTCCCGCTGAGTTACTCCAGATTTTTGTGAGTAACATATTAATGCTGTGGGATGTTTACCATGTAAAAATTGGCTCCTGCATTTGCCTCCCAAGGTGGCTTCAGCACAGACAAGAGATTATACAAAGGATCTTCTGCTTTAGTTAAGACTACATTTCATTGATACACTTAATTATCAGCAGAGCTGAGAGTATCATTCTAGGCTTTACATGGGGACTTAATGCATATTGTTTATCTGAACAATGTACTGTAACACTTCAGTCTTCTGACACTTGGAAGTGGAGGAAATTTAACATTCACACTGTTTGACATGGGCTTTCTTTATGATGTTTAACATTGTTTAACGATATTTAACATTGTGGATCATGTACCAGAAGAGAGCCCATCAATGCTTCCACTTCCTTAGAAGATTGAGGAGATTTGGTACATCGACAAATACTTTCTTGAACTTCTTCAGATGTACGGTAGAAAACATCTTGACTGGTTATATCACGGGCTGGTTCGGCAACTCGAACGTCCAGGAACGTAGGAGATTACGAAAAGTGGTAGACACTGTCTAGTCCATCATGGGTACTGACCTCCTCACCATCAAAGGGATCTATTGAAGACATTGCTTCAAAAAAGACAGCTAACGTCATCAGAGACCCACACCACCCTGGCCATGCTCTCATTTCATTCCTTCCATTGGGAAGAAGGTATAGGAATCAGTAAACTGCAATGCCCAGGTTCCCAACAAGCATCAGGCTCTTGAACACTATAAACGGCAACTAAACTATGAACTATAAACTGTGGCGGCAATTTAATTAATTTTATTCATGTACATTGTATATTGCTTAGTACTCAGAATTAGAATTGTTTCCAGGAATTAGTGTTGATTGAATCGACAAAGATGCCAAAATGCCAAAAAGAGTCATTTGAGCATGAAATATAATGATGCATTATTATATGCTTAACACATATCTCTACACTGTAAATAGCTCCATTATAACCATTGTATTGTCTTTCTGCTGCCTGCTTAGCACACAATAAAGGCTTCTCACTCTACCTTGATGCACGTGACAATAAATTAAAATGAAGTATTTTTGACAGCTCTGCTCTGCCAGGAGGTAGGTGTGAATTCCTGTCCACTGTTACTGTACCGGGGATCTGACCGTGTCCTCCCTTTTGCTATCTGTTGCCGTCGATCCCCACAGTGATGAATCTCCTTTGGATCAGTGTGGAGAGGCTGCCTGTGTGGGCTGGTGTTGGATGGACCAGTGTGGTGTTGCCCCACTGCTCAATGCTGTGATGTAGTACCCAGGGCTGTATCCTGGCCAGCACAGTGGAGATTTCTCAGAAGTATTGACTGGTTAGTTTAGTTTAGAGATACAGCGTGGAAACAGGCCCTTCAGCCCATTGAATCCACTTCCACCAGCAATTCCCGTGCACCAGCACTATCCTTCACACTAGGGACAATTTACGATTTTTAGCAAAGCCAATTAACCTCCAAATCTGTACATCTTTGGAACGTGGGAGGAAGCCAGAGCACCTGGGGGAAACGGGGAGAGTGTACAGACAGCAGCCATAGTTAGGATCGTATCCGGAACTCTGGCGCTGAAATGCAGCAACTCTAACGTTGTGCCACAGTGCTGCCCATCTGAGCGGGAAAGAGAGCAGTCTCCATCACATCCAACAGGACAGGATGAAATAAATTGTACATTCCAGATGACGGGTCAGCCACCGCCAGTAACTATTAATTTCCCACACTCACCAGACAAGTGCCCCACATTTCAGAGCTGAGCAGTTGTACCATTCACTCCAGCCTGCCCAACGCAAGCTCTCCCAGGCAGCCTCTCCACACCAAACCATTCGAGGGCATGGGCATGATCGCAATGAATGGCGGTGCTGGCTCGAAGGGCCGAATGGCCTACTCCTGCACCAATTTTCTATGTTTCTATGTTTCACACCAGGTTCTCAGCACAGCAGCCTTCTGCAAGTACAAGTGGCATGTGGCTGCGACTGCTTGGACTCTGGAATGAAGAGTGCCACAACATGTCAATTCTTCAGTCCATTATGCCCATTCTGACCATCAAGTACTCACCTACTCACCAAATCCTCAAACTGCTGCTGCATATCCCTCTCTGCCTTGGTGATTCATGTGCCTGTTTGATGCTTCTTAAATGTTGTGAAAGCATCTGCTTCCACCACCCCACCGGGTAGTGCATTCCTGACTCAAGCACCCTCTGGGTGAAAACTGTCTTCCTCAAAGTCTCCTGCATTATAGGATGGATGTAGAAGCTTTGGAAGCTTTGGAAAGGCTGCAAGATGCTCCTGGATTGGAGAGTTTTAAATACAAGGAGAGGATGAACAAAGCTGGATTGTTGGAGGCTGAGAGGAGAGTTTATTAAGTGATGAAAGTCAAAGAGAGGATTGACAGTCAAAATCTTTTTAGCTTTTCCAGCAAGGTTGTAAATGTCACGTACTAAACCAAGAGCTTTAAAATGAGAAGGGGAATGTTTAAAGGAAAACCTAGAGGTAAGCTTTTTGACACACAGTGCGTCGGGTGCCTGGAACATGCTGTCAAAGATGGTAGTGAAAGCCGATACGATAGTGATATTTAAGAGGCTTTTAGATAGGTACATTGGTTTTGGTCTCCTAATTTGAGGAAAGACATCCTTGTGATTTGAGGCAGTGCAGCGTAGGTTCATGAGATTGATCCCTGGGATGGCGGGACTGTCATATGAGGAAAGATTGAAAAGACTAGGCTTGTAGTCACTGGAATTTAGAAGGTTGAGGGGGGATTTTATCGAAACATATAACATTATAAAAGGACTGGACAAGCTAGAAGCAGGAAAAATGTTCCCAATGTTGGGCGAGTCCAGAACCAGGGGCCACAGTCTTAGAATAAAGGGGAGGTCATTTAAGACTGAGGTGAGAAAAACACTTTCTCACCCAGACAGTTGTGAATTTATGGAATTACCTGCCACAGAGGGCAGTGGAGGCCAAGTCACTGGATGGATTTAAGAGAGAGTTAGATAGAGCTCTAGGGGCTAGTGAAGTCAAGGGATATGGGGAGAAGGCAGGCACGGGTTATTGATAGGGCACGATCAGCCATGATCACAATGAATGGCGGTGCTGGCTTGAAGGGCCAAATGGCCTCCTCCTGAACCTATTTTCTATGTTTCTAATCTATGTTTCTATGGTATGCAGGGAATGGAGGTATATGGATCATGTCAAGACAGATGAGGTTACTTGAATTTGGCTTCATGGTCGTCCATGAGATGATTTGTGTCTGACACCTTGATCTCTACCTTGCCCAGGCTGGGCACTAGCATTTTTGATACATCCTATAACTTCCTCTTGGCCCCAAAAACAAACACCAGACCGCCATCTCCAGGACATTACAAATCTCATCACATCTCTCCAAATAGCCATCAAGCTCCTAAACTCCCAACATTGAAAGTCACTCTCTATCACTCACCAGAGATCCATAAATAGCACTGTCCTGGTGAGCCCATTGTTTGTGCCTGCTCTTGCCCCCTTGAAATAATTGTTTTTGGAGCCAAGGAAGAACGATTAAAAGTTAGCACCCAGCTTCAAATGGTAATGCTAAAAACAACAAACCAAGCCAGAAACTTAGTAGTCATGGACTCAGACCTGAACTTCAACCGCCACATAAAAACAGTCACAAAGTCAGCCTACTATCACCTAAAGAATATATCAAGGATTAAAGGACTTATGTCTCAGCAGGATTTGGAAAAACATGTCCATGCATTTATCTTCAGCAGGCTCGACTACTGTAACAGTGTCTTTACAGGTCTCCCTAAAAAGTCGATCAGACAACTGCAGTTAATTCAGAACGCTGCTGCTCGAGTCCTCACTAAGACCAAAAAAGTAGATCACATTACTCCAGTTCTGAGGTCTTTACACTGGCTTCCTGTCTGTCAAAGAATTGATTTCAAAATACTACTGTTGGTTTACAAAGCACTGAATGGTTTAGGGCCAAAATACATTTCTGATCTTCTGCTTAGCTACGAACCACCCAGACCTCTCAGATCGTCTGGGACAGGTCTGCTCTGTGTCCCCAGAGTCAGAACTAAACATGGAGAGGCAGCATTTATTTTTTATGCACCACATATCTGGAACAAACTCCCAGAAAACTGCAGGTCTGCTGCAACTCTCAGCTCTTTTAAATCTAGACTGAAGACTTTTTTGTTTGCCGCTGCCTTTCAATAAACAATACAATTTATTAATTACCTATACTGCACTGTAACTTCTATTCCTGGTTTAATTCTATTTTAAATATTTTATTTGATTGCTTTTAATTTTGTAATTATTTTATCTGAATAATCTAATAATCGTTTTACATCTAAATGTCATTTTATATGTGTTTCTTTCCAATGCTTTTAATGTTTTATGTAAAGCACTTTGAATTACCTTGTTGTTGAAAGGTGCTATACAAATAAACTTGCCTTGCCTTGCCTAGTTTATATCTGGATTTCATCTTATCTCCAGTCCAATCCCTTCCCATTTACATCCAGGCCACCTCTCATGTCATCCAGCATTTGGCGAACATGATCATCCTGTTCCAAACCTACTTTGGGACACACCCCCAAGTTTTTCTCTACTGCATTGGTGACTATATTAATGCTGTCTTCTACATTCTTGCAAAACTCATCAATTTTATTAGTTCAGTTTAATTTAGTTTAGTTTAGTTTAGTTTAATTTAGTTTAGAGATACAATGTGGAAACAGGCCCTTCAGCCCACCGAGTCCGCACTGACCAGCGATCCCCGCACATTCACACTGCTACACATACCAGGGATAATTTATACTTATACCAAGCCAATTAACCTACAAACATGTATGTCTTTGGAGTGTGGGAGGAAACCGAAGATCTCGGAGAAAAGCCGCGCGGTCACGTGGAGAACATACAAACTCCGTACAGACAGCACCCATAGTCGGGATTGAACCCGGGCGTTCAGCACTGCAAATGTAGTAAGGCAGCAACTCTACCACTGTGCCACCGTGCCGCACCTCTACTCCATCTTCCACCCTGCCCTCAAATTCACCTGAACCATTACATTTTGCTTACTGTCTTGCATCTCTCTGTCACCATCTCAGGAGACAAGGTTACCAATGACACATTCTATGAACCCACCAACTCTCACAGATACTTCAACCATACCTCCTCCCACCCTGCCGCCTGTCAGAATGCGCTTCCTTTTGCTCACTTTCTGTCTCCACTGCATCTTTCCTCAAGATGAGGTGATCTGATTGAGGACTTTTGAAATGTCATCCTCCTTTTGCCTGAGTTGACAGAGCCTTCACAAGCATTTGCTCTATTTCTTGCACATCTGCTGTCATAGCTCCCTCCTCAGGTAGAATAGCAATAGAGTTCCCTTGGTTCTCACCTCCCATCCCAGCAGCTTTCGCATCCAACACATCATCCTCCACCATTTCCGCCAGATCCAACATGATCCCAACACCCGACATATCTGATGGTTGTTGGGAAGAAGCTGTTGCTGAACCTGGAGGACAACGTTTTCAGACTCCTATACCTTCTTCACGAAGGCAGGAGTAAAATGCGAGCATTGCCAGGGTGGTGACAGCCCTTGATGAAGCTAGCAGCTTTTTTGAGACAGCCCTTCTTGTGTGGTGGGGATTTTAGTACCCACGATGGAGCAGGCAGTGTTCACCACTTTGTATTTTGGGCATTCAAGCTGCCGTACCAGGCTGTGATGGAAACAGTCATTACACTCTCTACCCACGGAAGTTACAAAGGAGTATGAATTGAAATATCAAATCTCCTATATCTTTCAAGAAAGTAGACCACCAATGGTAATACACAACTGATTATAGTGTAAGAAGGAACTGCAGATGCTGGTTTAAACCAAAGATAGACACAAAAAGCTGGAGTAACTCAGCGGGACAGGCAGCATCTCTGGAGAGAAGGAATCCAGCAACCGGGAGATCAGGTTGGTTCACAAAGGCTGAGTGAAGGTGTTCCGCGAAATGATCGCCCAGTCTGTGTTTGTTTCTGCTGTTGTATAAGAGTCCGCGTCTTGAAAACTGATCTCCCGGTTGCTGGACACTTTAATTCTCCTTCCCATTCCTATACAGACCCTTCTGTCCTCGGTCTCCTCCATTGTCAGAGTGAGGCTAAATGTAAATTGGAGGAACAGCATCTCATATTTCGCTGGGGCAGCTTACAGCCCAGTGGTATGAATATTGATTTCTCTCACCAGGTAGCCCCGGCATTCCATTTCTCACTATCCCTCCCCCACCCAAGTCACACAAGCTTCTCATTTTCAACCTACAAACAGCTTACAATGGCCTGTTTCCTTTATCGTTGTTACTTTTTTTGCATATCTTTCATTCATTGTTCTTTATCTCTCCACATCACCGTCTATATCTCTTGTTTCCTTTATCCCTAACCAGTCTGGAGAAGGGTCCAAAATGTCACCCATTCTTTCTCTCCAGAGATGCTGCCTGGCCCACTGAGTTACTCCAGCATTTTGTGTCTATGAACTGACTACAGGATTGTTTCCTTGTGTGATTTCGGGTGATTTTATGGTTATATTCGAAGTGATGATTAAGTGCTCACGGTAGATTAAATTGGTGCACCTTCGGAGGAGGTCCTTCGACCTATGTAGATTGCATGAGTTGGCTGCAAGAGTAATAATAATAATCATAATAATCATAATAATGATAATAAAATTTTGTTAGCCAAGTATGTTTTGCAACATATGAGGAATTTGCCATACAGTCATACCAATAAAAAGCAACAGAACACACAAAATACATTTCAACATAAACATCCACCACAGTGACTCCTCTACATTCCTCACTGTGATGGAAGGCAGAAAAAAGTTCAATCTCTTCCCTTCTTTGTTTTCCCGCGGTCGGGGGCCTCGAGCCCTTCCGTTGACGGATGATCTTGGCTCCCGTAGCCTGTGGCGTTTGGGCCCACGGTGGGGCTCAAAGTCAGTCCCGAGCAAGGCCTCCAGCTCCACGATGTTAGGCCGCAGAGCGACCGGAAATGCGATCCGGAAAACAATCGCATCTCCGGCAAGGTTAGAGATGGAAAAAATGTTTCCCCCGACCCCCTCCCCCACCCCCACATAAAACAAACCAGAAAACATTATTTACACAGAAATCATTTTTCACACAGAGAGTGGTGAATCTGTGGAATTCTCTGCCACAGAGGGTAGTTGAGGCCAGTTCATTGGCTATATTTAAGAGGGAGTTAGATGTGGTCCTTGTGGCTAAAGGGATCAGGGGGTATGGAGAGAGGGCAGGGACGGGATACTGAGTTGGATGATCAGCCATGATCATATTGAATGGCGGTGCAGGCTCGAAGGGCCGAATGGCCTACTCCTGCACCTATTTTCTATGTTTCTATGTTTCTATTAACACAAACATTTAAAAAATACTAAATTAAATTTTAAAAAGACGAAAAGACAGACAGATTGTTGGCAAGGCTGCCATCGTGCGGTGCCCCATAGTGGTCTGGTATTCTAACAAGTGCCTTTCCTCTGCTCTTTCCTGCTACTCAGCAATATTTTCAGTATAGACCCAATTCTCATTGAAAATGAGAATTGATTCTGCTTTTGCCACCTATTCATTTTGTGTCTACCTATTCAGATAATTGATTCCAGATCATAATTACTTCCTGCACATTAAACGTTTTCTCCTGTCATCCTTAGATCTTTTGTCACTCACCATAAAATAGTAGCCTCTGATTCTCAACTCCTCCACTGATGGGGTCAACTTCTCTTTATTTGTTCTTGATTTCCTTCATTTCTATTAAATGTACAGTCATTTGATTTATAATTTCTCCATTAATACACAGTAAATTGTGGACAAAACCATCATATGATAATTTTAAAACAATTTGAATTGAAAATGGCTATGTCTCTTTCATCGACGGAGATGCGACGTTTCCGTATCGTATCTCTGTCTGCACTGCGGCCTAACATCGTGGTGCTGGCGTCCCTTTGTCAGGGATCGCAGGGACCGACATCGGGAACTCCAACCGCGGGAACCTGCGGACTTAACATCATGGAGCTTGCGATCCCTTTGTCAGGGATCGACTTTGGGAGCCCCGACGCGAGAGCTTCGATCGCCGCTTGCAGGAGCTTCGATCGCCCCAACTGCGGATGGCTCCACTGCCCCGACTGCAGGAGAAAAGGAGGGAAGAAGATAATACGTTATAATAATAATAATAATAATAATAATAATAATAATAATAATAATAATAATAATAATAATAATATTAATAATAATAATAATAATAATAATAATAATAATATATTTTATTGTCATTGCACATCAGTGCAACGAGATTTGGTATGCAGCTTCCAACCGATGTCAAAAAAATAAATAAATAAATAAACTGTGCGACGTGACCATCCGAGGGAGACAGTCCAGGGGGGGGGGGGGGCACTCAGCAGGGCCGGTTCAGAGCCGCTATAGCTCTGGGAATGAAGCTGTTTCTGAGTCTGGAGGTTTGGGCGTAGAAGGCCTTGTAACATCTGCCGGAGGGAAGTAGTTCGAACAGTCCGTTACAAGGGTGTGAGGAGTCTTTATGGATGCTGACGGCCTTCCTGAGGCACCGTGTGTGGTAGATGCCCTCCAAGGCTGGTAGCTGTGTCCCGATAATCCTCTGCACTCTGTGGACGACGCGCTGAAGAGCTCTCCTCTCCGCCTCCGTGCAGCTGAGATACCACACAGAGATGCCATACGTTAATCTGCTCTCTGTGGTCCAGCGGTAGAACGTTGTCAGCAGCTGTTGGGGCAGACCAGTGCCTTCCATCAGTGTGCTGTGGTCGACGTTTATGTTAATTTTTATGTAGTTGTGTATCTTGTTGCTTTTTTTTGGCATGACTTTATGGCAAATCAAATTCCTTGCATGTTTTTACATATTTATCTAATAAATTAATTACAATTACAATTACTATTACAATTAATAGACAGCAGTAGATGTAAAAGTGAGATTACTTTGTATTATAGGATGATCCAACTTTTATTTGTGTCTTGGATTTTTAACAGTTGCATCAAACATTTGGCCTCTAGGATCGTTCTGATAGTTGGTGTACAAAACGTGTGGGTAAACACTAATTTTGAAAATGTTTTAGGGATCTAATGAACCTAATGCAGCACGAGTTCAACCCCTTTTATAATTATGTTCCTTCATTTGACAGGCTTAACACCTTGGGGAAACAGAAGAGCTCCATTCATCACCTCCACTGGGAAATCAATATGTTCTGACGAACATTGTTCTTTGAATGTAATTCTGCTGCTTTCTATAAGGTCAAGTCCCCAATTCGCATTGCTCGATTTCATGCCAATAGAAATTCATCTGATGACTCAACCAAATGACTTTACAGGAATTCACTTGGATTCTGGATTGAGTCAGTTAATTAATTAAAATTTGCAGTTAAAAATGAATAAATCATTCAAACCATTTTTTTATCTGACAATGGTAATTCCGGTGCCTTTGGAATTGTTAATACCATTTATTCTTCTGGGCAAATTTGCTTCCACTTCTCTAAAGACAAAAACCTCACTTGTCAGCCTTTTGCAAGAAGAGTGATTGAGTTATGGAGTTGTTGCCGCAAGCAGCAGTGAAAGGATGCTGACTGCCATCTTGTTTTCCCAGTTTGGAATGGAGGAAATGTAGAAGAGCATGATGAAGGCATGAAAGGGTTAAGGTCCCACTGAAGCATGCAGCACTACCTTAACTTAAGCATTCATCAAATCACCCCATTACTCTTCCTGCATAACTTACCCAAGCTGAGCTAAACTTGTGGATTCTGTCAATGGATTTTGTCATTTCTGCACCATTAATATTTTCCTTTAGAATCTCCTTTCACTTGTGAATGAGGACCTTGTCATTTGTGGACAACAATGTATGATTGCATTGGCATCATGGCTTCCATTAGGAACTTGGTTGATAGTTGATAACACATTTTCTATTCATGTTGGTTTCCTTATTGTCTTTACTTTCTACCAACTTATACCATGCACCTTCACAAATCACACTGCTGTGCCTCTCCCATTCTTGTATTTTAATATGTCATCCTCTGAGGAGGTACCGTGCTATTAGAGCTTCTGGCTTCTCGCTAAGATTATAAACTGATATCATTTTACACCTCAAGTAGAACCCGTGGCACAACTTTGAAGAGGAGCACAAGAATTATGTATGCCCAGCCTCCTGGTCAAGATTCACCCTTCAATCAACATTATCAAAATCAGATGATCTGTACATTACTGGGGGTAGACAAAAATGTTGGTGAAACTCAGTGGGTGAGGCAGCATATATGAGTGAAGGAATAGGCGATGTTTCAGGTCAAAACCCTTCTTCAGACACTTAAGTGAACAAAAAGCTCTGTCAGCTTTCTGACTGTTTTGTGAACTCTATAACCTGAAGGAGGTTCCCTTCTTACCAAAAATCTCTCAATCTCTGCCTTGAAAATACTCAGCAAAGCACGTTTGACAGTCCCCACAGGTGGAGAATGCTGAAGATTCACTGCCATCTGTGTGAAGACATTTCTATTCATCTTGCTCCTGAATGGCCAGTCCCTCATTTTGAGTCTGTGACCCGAAGCCCATCCCTCCAGTTTTTAGAATCCTCCACCATGGGGAAAAAAATTGTGTGTTCAATTTATCCATGCACCTCATGATTTTGTTTCATTCAATGTCAGCCCTCAGTCTCCTGTGCTCCATATAAAAAAAGTCCCAGCATTTCCAGCCTCTCCCTATAACTCAAGTCACCTAGTCCTGGTAAAATCTCAGTGAATCTCTGATGCTCTCTTTCCAACTTAATGACCAGAACTGCATAAGGTGCTCCAAGTGTGGTCTCACCACAACTTCTACTGCTGCATGACTTTTGTACTCAATACTCTTCCCAATGAAGGCAAGCATGCCAATCACCCTCACCGCACTGTCCACCCGAATCTGCACTTTCAGGAAACCATGCATCTGTACTTTACTATTTACTCTGTAAGTCCTGCCCTAGTTTGATATATAAAAGTGCAACCTCACGTGTGTCAGAGTTAAATTCCATTTGCCATTGCTTAGCCCACCTTCCCAACTTGGCCCAACCTTTCCAAGCACCAATGGTCACAGGACTCCATTCAGAAAATCAACCCTCTGCAACCACCCTTTGACTGCTCCATTCAAGTTAATTATGAATTCATTTGGCTAGCCCACCGTGGAGACCATGGCATCTAATCTTCTAGACCATGTAGGAGTTGTCAAAGACTTTGTTAAAGTCCATATAAACAATGTCCACTGCCCTGCCTTCATCAATTGGCTTGGTGACCTCCAGATTCATGAGACATGATTTTCCATGCACAAAGCTGCTCTGACTGCCTCTAATCAGTCCCTGACCACCAAATGCTATTAGATCCTGTGTTATCTGGGTCATCATCTTTCTACACTTCTGGATGACAAGATCTGAGATTGATGGAATTGCAAGTTCATTGCAAAGTCTTGCAAAGTTCCATCACACAAACCAACCTCCCTTCCATTGACTCTATTTATACCTCACGCTGCCTTGGCAAGACCAGCAACATAATCAAAGACGAGTTGCCCCTGACCACTCCCTCTTCCCCCCTCTTCCATCAGGCAAAAGGTATCGAAGTGTGAAAGTGCACAACTCCAGATTCAGGAACTGTTTCTTCCCAGCTGTTACCAGGCAACTGAATCATCCTACCACAACCAGAGAGCAGTGCTGAACTACTATGTACCTCTTTGGTGACCCTTGGACTATCCTTGGTCGGACTTTGCTAGCTTTACCTTGCACCAAACGTTATTCCTTTAAATGGCTCGATTGTAATCATGTATTGTCTTTCTGCTGACTGGTTAGCACGCAACAAAAGCTTTTCAATGTACCTCGGTACACGTGACAATAAACTAAAATGAAACAGAGTATGGGCAACATTATTAGAGGATACATCTTCTGTGATTTATTTCCAGCTTTGTGTTGTTATACTCAGGAGTTGAACAACATCTTTGCTCATTGAAGATTTCATTTTAATTAATGCAAAATCAAAACCGGAATTAAATTATTTTGGGAACATTTTCAGACCATTTCAGGCAAGCTACTCCAGAATCTTTTCTTTTCTGCCAGTGGGTTCAATTGGAGGCACTGATTGTCCGACATCTATAATGTGAAGAGACGACATATGTTAAAAGTACTCGAGTCACTTAAGATTACAAAGGCTTTTCAAATATTCTGTTGGGACAAGAACACAAGTGTCAATATCATTTCACAGACCAACGTTCCCAGTGTTGAGGCTGTACATAAACTCAGCTGCTACATTGCAGGCCACATCATTTGCATGCCAGCCTCTCAATACAAATTTTGTTTTGTTTAGAGATACAACACAGAAATGGGCCCTTCAGCCCGCCAAGTCCACACCGACCAGTGATCCCCACACGTTAACACACACTACTCGGGACAATTTACACTTATACAAAGTCAATTTACCTACAAACCTGTACATCTTTGGAGTACGGGAGGAAACCGAAGTTCTCTGAGAAAACCAACGCAGGTCACGGGGAGAACGTACAAACTCCGTACAGACAGCCCCCCTAGTCGGTCTCCAGTGCTGCAAGCGCTGTATGGCAGCAACTCTAACCCCTGCACCACCGTGCCGCCCTTATAGTCTAGATAGACTATTCTGTGCTCTGTTATTGGACAGACTACCAGGCAACAGCTGAAAAGATTCACGATGTGCTCAAAGCTTCCTTAAATAAATGCATTTGACCCATGAGCACCCAAAGGGGAGAAGGATCTTTCAGGATGGTATTGAGAACCTCCAAGCGATCTAGTGGATCCATGCGGAGGCAATTTGTAAGCAGAGACAGGAGTGAATTACCTTGTGGATTATCCACTCACTCACCTTATCAACCATCACCTGCTTCACCCAGCCTATCTCTTCTCTCCTCATAACTGTAAACCTCCATTCCAGGAAACATCCTGGTAAATATCTTCTGCCTCCTTTCTATTGTCATAGAGCAGTGCTCCTTAAACTATTTCAGTGACATTCACCGTTGAGTCTTTATCACAAAATTTTATTCACCCTCGACTAAATTTTCTTATGTTTTTGGTAATTTTCATCTTATTCTACCTTGCGTATAATTTTACATATCATTTATTTTGTCACATGAGCAAAGAACATAAATTAACTTGTTCACCCCAAAATAATTTCATTCACCCTTGAGTGAACCTGTTTAAGAAGCACTGTCATACAGTGCTTACACTGTTATACAGTGTGGAAACAGGCCCTTCAGCCAAACCTGCCCACACCGGCCAACAATGTCCCACCTGCCTGCGCATGGTCCATATCCCTCCAAACCTGTCCTATCCATGTACCTGTCCAACTGCTTCTTAAATGATGGGATAGTTGCAGTCTCAACCATCTCCTCTGGCAGCTTGTTCCATACACGCACCACGCTCTGTATGAAAAAGTTACCCCTCAGATTCCTACTAAATCTTTTCCCCTTCACCTTGAACCTATGCCCTCTGGTCCTCGATTCCCCTACGGGGCCCCTACTGTTCATCTACCCGATTTATTCCTCTCATGATTTTGTATACCTCTATAACTTCACCCCTCATCCTCCTTCGCTCCAAGGAATAGTGACCCAGCCTACTCAACCTCTCCCTGTAGCTCACACCCTCTAGTCCTGGTAACATCCTCGTGAATCTTTTCTGAACCCTTTCAAGCTTGACAATATCTTTCCTATAACATGGTGCCCAGAACTGAACACAATATTCTAAATGTGGTCTCACCAATGTCTTATACATCTGCATCATGACCTCCCAACTTCTATACTCAATACTCTGACTGATGAAGGGCAAAGTGCCAAAAGTCTTTTTGACCACCTTAGCTATCTGCGATTTGACCTTCAAGGAACCATGCACCTGGATGCCTAGATTCCTCTGTTCTACAACACTCCCCAGAGGCCTTCCATTTACTGTGTAGGTCCTGCCCTTGTTAGACGTCCCAAAATGCTACATCTCACACTTCTCTGTATTAAATACCATCAACCATTTGCTCAGCCCACCTGGCCAAGATCCTGCTGCAATCTTTCACAACCATCTTCACTATCTGCGAAACCATTCACTTTTGTATCAGCAGCAATCTTGCTGATCTTGCCCTGTACCACTTGCTACCACTTATCTCCTGCAGTGTGGTGACTGGAGCTGTACATATCCTGTAAATGCTGCCTAACCAATGTTTTATACAGCTATAACATGGCATCCCGACTATATTTAAGAATTGCAAATGTTCTCGTGTCAGTGACGGAGTTGTTTTTAATTACCAGATGGAAATTTCGTAGAGGTTTGAGAGGAACCAGTTACCAATGAGAATACTTAAAACACCAAAAACAAAAAGAAGGGATGTGATGTGAAGTGGCTTGTGGTGGGCAGGAGCTGAGTTGAGTTGACGAGTTGAGCAAAGGCAAATGTGGGTCCCTTGAAGGCAGGCACGGGTGACATTATTATGGGCAACAAGAAAATGGCAGAAGAGTTGAATAGGTACTTCGGATCTGTCTTCACTAAGGAAGACACAAACAATCTCTAAAATGTACTGGAGGACAGAGGATCTAAGGGGGTAGAGGAACTGAAATAAATTTTCATTAGGCGAGAAATAATATTGGGTAGGCTAATGGGGCTGAAGGATGATAAATCCCCTGGACCTGATGGTCTGCATCCCAGGGTCCTCAGGGAGGTGACTCTAGAAATAGTGGATGCATTGGTGATCATTTTCCAATGTTCAATAGATTCAGGATAAGTTGGATGAAGGGGAGACAGTTGTCAAAGACTTTGTTAAAGTCCATATAAACAATGTCCACTGCCCTGCCTTCATCAATTGGCTTGGTGACCTCCAGATTCATGAGACATGATTTTCCATGCACAAAGCTGCTCTGACTGCCTCTAATCAGTCCCTGACCACCAAATGCTATTAGATCCTGTGTTATCTGGGTCATCATCTTTCTATACTTCTGGATGACAAGATCTGAGATTGATGGAATTGCAAGTTCATTGCAAAGTCTTGCAAAGTTCCATCACACAAACCAACCTCCCTTCCATTGACTCTATTTATACCTCACGCTGCCTTGGCAAGACCAGCAACATAATCAAAGACGAGTTGCCCTTGACCACTCCCTCTTCCCCCCTCTTCCATCAGGCAAAAGGTATCGAAATGTGAAAGTGCAGAACTCCAGATTCAGGAACTGTTTCTTCCCAGCTGTTATCAGGCAACTGAATCATCCTACCACAACCAGAGAGCAGTGCTGAACTTCTATGTACCTCTTTGGTGACCCTTGGACTATCCTTGATCGGACTTTGCTAGCTTTACCTTGCACCAAACGTTATTCCTTTAAATGGCTCGATTGTAATCATGTATTGTCTTTCTGCTGACTGGTTAGCACGCAACAAAAGCTTTTCAATGTACCTCGGTACACGTGACAATAAACTAAAATGAAACAGAGTATGGGCAACATTATTAGAGGATACATCTTCTGTGATTTATTTCCAGCTTTGTGCTGTTATACTCAGGAGTTGAACAACATCTTTGCTCATTGAAGATTTCATTTTAATTAATGCAAAATCAAAACAGGAATTAAATTATTTTGGGCACATTTTCAGACCATTTCAGGCAAGCTACTCCAGAATCTTTTCTTTTCTGCCAGTAGGTTCAATTGGAGGCACTGATTGTCCGACATCTATAATGTGAAGAGACGACATATGTTAAAAGTACTCGAGTCACTTAAGATTACAAAGGCGTTTCAAATATTCTGTTGGGACAAGAACACAAGTGTCAATATCATTTCACAGACCAACGTTCCCAGCGTTGAGACTGTACATAAACTCAGCTGCTACATTGCAGGCCACATCATTTGCATGCCAGCCTCTCAATACAAATTTTGTTTTGTTTAGAGATACAGCGCAGAAATGGGCCCTTCAGCCCGCCAAGTCCACACCGACCAGTGATCCCCACACATTAACACACACTACTCGGGACAATTTACACTTATACAAAGTCAATTTACCTACAAACCTGTACATCTTTGGAGTACGGGAGGAAACCGAAGATCTCTGAGAAAACCAACGCAGGTCACGGGGAGAACGTACAAACTCCGTACAGACAGCGCCCCTAGTCGGTCTCCAGTGCTGCAAGCGCTGTATGGCAGCAACTCTAACCCCTGCGTCACCGTGCCGCCCTTATAGTCTAGATAGACTATTCTGTGCTCTGTTATTGGACAGACTACCAGGCAACAGCTGAAAAGATTCACGATGTGCTCAAAGCTTCCTTAAATAAATGCATTTGACCCATGAGCACCCAGAGGGGAGAAGGATCTTTCAGGATGGTATTGAGAACCTCCAAGCGATCTAGTGGATCCATGCGGAGGCAGTTTGTAAGCAGAGACAGGAGTGAATTACCTTGTGGATTATCCACTCACTCACCTTATCAACCATCACCTGCTTCACCCAGCCTATCTCTTCTCTCCTCATAACTGTAAACCTCCATTCCAGGAAACATCCTGGTAAATATCTTCTGCCTCCTTTCTATTGTCATAGAGCAGTGCTCCTTAAACTATTTCAGTGACATTCACCGTTGAGTCTTTATCACAAAATTTTATTCACCCTCGACTAAATTTTCTTATGTTTTTGGTAATCTTCATCTTATTCTACCTTGCGTATAATTTTACATATCATTTATTTTGTCACATGAGCAAAAAACATAAATTAACTCATTCACCCCAAAATAATTTCATTCACCCTTGGGTGAACCTGTTTAAGAAGCACTGTCATACAGTGCTTACACTGTTATACAGTGTGGAAACAGGCCCTTCAGCCAAACCTGCCCACACCGGCCAACAATGTCCCAGCTACACCAGTTCCACCTGCCTGCGCATGGTCCATATCCCTCCAAACCTGTCCTATCCATGTACCTGTCCAACTGCTTCTTAAATGATGGGATAGTTGCAGTCTCAACCATCTCCTCTGGCAGCTTGTTCCATACACGCACCACGCTCTGTATGAAAAAGTTACCCCTCAGATTCCTACTAAATCTTTTCCCCTTCACCTTGAACCTATGCCCTCTGGTCCTCGATTCCCCTACGGGGCCCCTACTGTTCATCTACCCGATCTATTCCTCTCATGATTTTGTACACCTCTATAACTTCACACCTCATCCTCCTGCGCTCCATGGAATAGTGACCCAGCCTACTCAACCTCTCCCTATAGCTCACACCCTCTAGTCCTGGCAACATCCTCGTGAATCTTTTCTGAACCCTTTCAAGCTTGACAATATCTTTCCTATAACATGGTGCCCAGAACTGAACACAATATTTTAAATGTGGTCTCACCAATGTCTTATACATCTGCATCATGACCTCCCAACTTCTATACTCAATACTCTGACTGATGAAGGGCAAAGTGCCAAAAGTCTTTTTGACCACCTTAGCTATCTGCGATTTGACCTTCAAGGAACCATGCACCTGGACGCCTAGATTCCTCTGTTCTACAACACTCCCCAGAGGCCTTCCATTTACTGTGTAGGTCCTGCCCTTGTTAGACGTCCCAAAATGCTACATCTCACACTTCTCTGTATTAAATACCATCAACCATTTGCTCAGCCCACCTGGCCAAGATCCTGCTGCAATCTTTCACAACCATCTTCACTATCTGCGAAACCATTCACTTTTGTATCAGCAGCAATCTTGCTGATCTTGCCCTGTACCACTTGCTACCACTTATCTCCTGCAGTGTGGTGACTGGAGCTGTACATATCCTGTAAATGCTGCCTAACCAATGTTTTATACAGCTATAACATGGCATGCCGACTATATTTAAGAATTGCAAATGTTCTCGTGTCAGTGACGGAGTTGTTTTTAATTACCAGATGGAAATTTCGTAGAGGTTTGAGAGGAACCAGTCAATGCTGCAGTTACCAATGAGAATACTTAAAACACCAAAAACAGAAAGAAGGGATGTGATGTGAAGTGGCTTGTGGTGGGCAGGAGCTGAGTTGAGTTGACGAGTTGAGCAAAGGCAAATGTGGGTCCCTTGAAGGCAGGCACGGGTGACATTATTATGGGCAACAAGGAAATGGCAGAAGAGTTGAATAGGTACTTCGGATGTCTTCACTAAGGAAGACACAAACAATCTCTAAAATGTACTGGAGGACAGAGGATCTAAGGGGGTAGAGGAACTGAAAGAAATTTTCATTAGGCGAGAAATAATATTCGGTCGGCTAATGGGGCTGAAGGTTGATAAATCCCCTGGGCCTGATGGTCTGCATCCCAGGGTCCTCAGGGAGGTGGCTCTAGAAATAGTGGATGCATTGGTGATCATTTTCCAATGTTCAATAGATTCAGGATAAGTTCCTGTGGATTGGAGGATAGCTAATGTTATCCCACTTTTCAAGAAAGGAGCAAAAGAGAGAAAACGGGGAATTACAGACCAGTTAGCCTGACTTTGGTGGTGGGAAAGATGCTGGAGTCAATTATTAAAGAGGTAATAATGGGACATTTGGATAGCAGTAAAAGGATTAGTCCAAGTCAGCATGGATTTATGAAAGGGAAATCATGCTTGGCTAATCTTCTGGAATTTTTTGAGGATGTGACAAGTAAAATGGATGAAGGGGAGCCAGTGGATGTAGTGTATCTAGACTTTCAGAAAGCCTTTGATAAGGTCCCACACGGGAGACTGATGACTAAAATTAGAGCACATGGTATTGGGGGTAGGGTGTTGACATGGATAGAAAATTGGTTGGCAGACCGGAAGCAAAGACTAGGAGTGAACGGGTCCTTTTCAGAATAGCAGGCAGTGGCGAGTGGAGTGCCGCAAGGCTCGGTGTTGGGGCTGCAACTGTTTACCATATATATTAATGATTTGGAAGAGGGAATTAGGAGCAACACTAGCAAGTTTGCGGATGATACAAAGCTGCGTGGCAGTGTGAACTGTGAAGAGGATGTTAGGAGGTTGCAGGGTGACTTGGACAGGTTGAGTGAGTGGACAGATGCGTGGCAGATGCAGTATAATATAAATAAATGTGAGGTTATCCACCTTGGCGGCAAAAACAAGGGGGCAGATTATTATCTCAATGGGGTTAGGTTATGTAAGGGGAGGTGCAGCGATAGATAGATAGATAGATAGATATGCCTTTATTGTCATTCAGACCGAGGTCTGAACAAAATTTCAGCAGTCATACATACAATACAATAAAAACAACAATAAACACATATTAACATCCACCACAGTAAGTCCACCCAGCATCTCCTCACTGTGATGGAGGCAAAAGTCTTAGGTCTGCAGTCTCTTTCCTCCTCTTCTCCCTCTGCGCTGAGGCGATACCCCCCGGGCGATGTTACAAATCAGTCCCGCGGCTCAAACACCGCGGCCCGGGGTGGTCGAACCTGCCGCCCACCAGTCCTGCAGACGCAGCCGCTGGCCCGCGGCCGAACCCCGGATTCAGGCCACCACCGCCAGAACACCGTCCCAGCCACCCTCACGTGAGTACCGTACCGTCTTCAGCCTCGGGCTGGGCCGCCCCCAACATGGGCGCCGAACCTCCCCCGGGCCGGGCCGCCCCGACATGGGCGTCGCTTCTCCCTCTGGCCGGGCCGCCCCGACTTGGGCGTCGCTTCTCCCTCGGGCCGGGCCGCCCCAACATGGGCGCCGAACCTCCATCGGGCTGCGAGCGCCGCACCTTCCCGAGCTCGGCCGCTCCGACGGGAGCCTCGTTCCACCCTCGGGCTGGCCGCCCTCACGGGAGCGTCACAACCTCTCACGGGAGCACTGTTCCAGCCCTGAGCCGGACCGCCCTCACGGGAGCGAGCTCAGGGCGAGTCCTGACGGGCTCTGCCTCCGGAGCCTCGAGGTCATCAGCTCCATTAGGCCTTAGCGCAGACGGAGGCAGAGAAGGGGAATACGACAAAAAAGTCGCATTCCCCCGCAGGGAGAGACTGCAAACCCCGTTTCAACCCCCCCCCCCCCAAAACGCAAACTAAAAACCAAAAACTAGACTAACCAAAACGAAATAAACAACACAAAAAAACACAAACAAACGGGACTGCCGGTGAGACGCTGCTGCCAGGGCAGCGCCACCACTCCGAGACCTGTGTGTCCTTGTACACCGGTCACTGAAAGTTGGCTTACAGGTACAGCAGGCAGTGAAGAAAGCTAATGGAATGTTGGCCTTCATAACAAGAGGATTTCAGTATAGGAGTAAAGAGGTTCTTCTGCAGTTGTATAGGGCTCTGGTGAGACCACATCTGGAGTATTGAATACAGTTTTGGTCTCCTAATTTGAGGAAGGACATCCTTGTGATTGAAGCAGTGCAGCGTAGGTTCACGCGATTGATGCCTGGGAGGCGGGACTGTCTTATGAGGAAAGATTGAAAAGACTAGGCTTGTATTCAATGGCGTTTAGAAGGATGAGGGGGCTCTTATAGAAACATATAAAATTATAAAAGGACTGGACAAGCTAGATGCAGGAAAAATGTTCCCAATGTTGGGTGAGTCCAGAACCAGGGGCCAAAGTCTTAGAATAAAGGGGGGGTAATTTAAGAGTGAGGTGAGAAAAAACTTTTTTCACCCAGAGAGTTGTGAATTTATGGAATTCCCTGCCACAGAGGGCAGTGGAGGCCAAATCACTGGATGGATTTAAGAGAGTTAGATAGAGCTCTAGGGGCTAGTGGAGTCAAGGGATATGGGGAGAAGGCAGGCACGGGTTATTGATAGAGGACGATCAGCCATGATCACAACGAATCAGGAGTGCAGGAGGAGCCAATTGGCCTCCTCCTGCACCAATTTTCTATGTTTCTATGTTTCTATGAGTTGACCATAAAGATTGAAGTTCAGGGTTTTCTGATGGGTGGGGTTGTAACTTTATTACTCCACCAGATGGCAGAAGCATTATTGCACCAATCATTTGTCTCCTGCACCTGGTTTTACAATGGAGCCAGGATCTCTCTGTTGAGTGGATCTGGAGAAAGCAGAACTGTACACGCTCGTACTTTAAAATAAAGATAAAGCACTATTTGATGACATCTGACACCAGAGAATTTCCGAACTGCCCAAATGATTCAGCAAGTTCATTGCTCGAGTAGCTAAGCCAGAAACAACGAAGATTTAAAGTACTTTCTCAATGTACTAAATTGGTATTTTAAGGCATCAATAACTTTACAAACTTAACATTTGGATCTTGATCACTAATAAGCAACTGTTGACAGATTTGTACGTTGAATTGGGTGAAGACACAAGGAACTGCAAATGCTGGTTTACAAATCAAAGACACAAAGTGCTGGAGTACTCAGCAGATCAGGCAGCACCTCTGGAGAATATGAAGATGAGAGAAGGTAGACAAAAGTGCTGGAGAAACTCAGCGGGTGCAGCAGCATCTATGGAGCGAAGGAAATAGGCAACGTTTCGGGCCGAACCCCCAAAACGTTGCCTATTTCCTTCGCTCCATAGATGCTGCTGCACCCGCTGAGTTTCTCCAGCACTTTTGTCTGCCTTCGATTTTCCAGCATCTGCAGTTCCTTCTTAAACATGAAGATGAGCGATTTGGGTCAGGACCCTTCTTCAGACTGACTGTGGTGGGGGAGAAAGCTAAAAGACAGGTGGGGGCAGGACAAAGCTTGGTAAGTGAGAGGTGCGTATCATTTGGGGACGTGGGCTTGATTGGCAGATTGTTGGACAAAGGGCAGAGATGAAAAGAGAAAAGTTTTGACATGAGGATAGAAGAGGCGTGAACTGTGAAGTCAGAGGAAGGAATATGGGTGGAAGGGAACAGAGAGAGGGGGAAGGGAGGGACAGGTGCAAATCCAGATTGGCCACAGGGTAGAGAGGGGGGGGGTGGGGGGTGGACAAAAAGGTTGGAAGGCGGAGAAAGAAAGTTTGGAGGTTAATAACCTAAAATTGGATAATTCAATTATTGATAGCAACCAAGATTTCCAGCTGGCCGTGGCAGAACGGGAGCAAATGTTCGGTGAAACAGTCACCTAGTCTATGCCTGGTCTCGCTACATCGGGAACACCAAATCCACTAGATGAGGTTAGAGGAGGTGCACGTGAACCTCTGTCACGGCCGGATTTATGTATAAGCTACACAAGCTTAAGCCTAGGGCCTCGAGATCTAGGGGGGCCTCGGCAGGGCCGGATTTACCTATAGGCTTCATAGGCCTAGGGCCTCCAATCTAGGGGGGCCTCCGGCCAAGGTGTTTTTTTCCCAGAGTAAAAAGAATCCTGAGAAAAAAATAAAATTGGAGCACTGTCAACGTTTCCACTTTGACGGAAATTACCCGAAATTCTGGTTCCGGCCCGTTGGAGGTTTTGGGGGGGAAAATTGTGACCATCCGCGCCTGCGCAGTTGGGGGAAGCCGGTGACGCAGTAGCGACGCAAAATGACGCTGTCTCTCCGCGCATGCGCAGTGGGCCCGGGCGGGTTCAGATCTCCATTTGCACTCCACACAATCACCTCGATCCCTCGTGTCTACTCCAGGCAAGTAGTGGAATATTGCGTTGCGGGTGTGCCCGTTTTTCAGGGCCGGGGGGGGGGGCTGCGGTGTCTGCGGCCTGGAGTCGGAGCCTTGCTGCGTGGGAGGGAGAGAGATGGGGAGGGAGGGAGAGAGAGGGGGGGATGTGAGAGGGGGAAAGGGGGAGGTTGAGGACAGAGGGGGGAGAGAGAGGGAGGGAGGGAGGGGGGAGAGAGAGATGGGGAGGGAGAGAGAGGTGGAGCGAGAGGGAGGGGGGAGAGGGAAAGGGGGATTATCTTTCGTGAGGTGCAAAATTAAGGTAGGTTTTAGAGCAATTATATTTTCTCCACCATATGAATAATATCAAACAATTGGAATTGCTTTATTTTCCTTGATAACAATACTGAAAAATATGAATTCCATAGTTTGCGACTTTCATTTTGCATAATTTTTTTAATGTGCACACAGTAACACAGTCGAACATTAACAGGCAATCAAATCAACACACTAAACATTTTCTAAAAAAAGTTTTATTTACTGCAAAAACTTACAGTATTTTATTTGCAGTGTTTGCATGCTCCTTTATAACATTTTACATAACATTTTACAGTACGACTTGATTATTAAAACAAGGACAGCTTCAATTCTTTATTTAAAAAAATGTATACAACAATGACCCCAATCATCCCATTCAAACCACTCATTACTCTTGACTCAACCAAAATTATTCCTGAAATATTGGGCATAAATTTGGTGCAAAAATGCTTCAAAATAAGGCTCAGAATGCACCAGAGAGCATCTAAAACCCCAGAGTTTCCAGGGCCCTTAAGCCATGCCACCCCCCTTTTTGAAAAGCTTCGCACGGGCCTGATGTATAATATTGTTGACACTGTCATAGGCCTTTCTTACATTTGCTGTCATCACGCACTGTAGTCTCTAAACAACACTTCAGTAATATTCCTTGCCCTTCATTTCAGAATAATAGCGTTTTAAAGCCGATAACTCAACACTAGCACTGGCAGTACATAAAAAGCGCAGCTTTCCAGCCCTTATCTGATTGGCCACACTCGGCTGCACATCGGTGTCAATCTGGTGGACTCTTCCATCTTCCTCTAGTGGGGCTGTGGGATTGGGAGTGGCCTCGCAAGTGGAACAGCCTAGGGCCTCTCTTCATCTAAATCCGGCCCTGACCTCTGCTTCACCTTGAAGAACTGCTGGGATCCCCGGATGGAGGATTATCTGTTGGAAGAGGAGGCCTTCCCCCTCCCTCTCCCTCCCTCTCCCTACCCCTCCACCTCTCTCTCCCTCTCCATCTCTCTCTCGCCCCCTCCTCCCCCTTCCCCTCTCTCCCTCCCCCTCCCCTCCCTCTCTCTCCCCCCCTCAGTCTCAACCCCCCCTCCTTTCCCCCTCTCACATCCCCCTCTCTCTCTCCCTCCCTCCCTCCCACGCAGCGATGCTCCGACTCCGCACCGCAGACACCGCAGCCACACCCGCAACGCAATATTCCACTACTTACCTGGAGTAGACACGAGGCATCGAGGTGATTGTGTGGAGTGCAAATGGAGATCTGAACCCGCCCGGGCCCACCTCGTACGCGTGGAGAGACAGCGTCATTTTGCGTCGCTACTGCGTCACTGGCTTCCCCCAATTGCGCAGGCGCGGATGGTCGCAAGTTTTTTCCCCAAAACTTCCAGCGGACCGGAACCAGAATTTCGGGTAATTT
Source organism: Amblyraja radiata (assembly GCF_010909765.2). Classification (NCBI taxonomy): domain Eukaryota; kingdom Metazoa; phylum Chordata; class Chondrichthyes; order Rajiformes; family Rajidae; genus Amblyraja; species Amblyraja radiata. Next base: position 152,979,125 of record NC_045956.1, read on the forward strand.
CCGTCAAAGTGGAAACGCTGATAGCGCTCCAATTTTGTTTTTCTCAGGATTTTTTAACTCTGGGAAAAGAACACCTTGGCCGGAGGCCCCATAGATTTTGAGGCCCTAGGCTTCAACCTATGAGGCCTGTCGGCAAATCCGGCCCTGCCGAGGCTCCCCTAGATCTCGAGGCCCTAAGCTTAAGGTTGTGAAGCTTATAAGTAAATCTGGCCCTGGCTTGGTTCCTTGAAGGTCGAGACGCAGGTAGATAAGGTGGTCAAAAAGCCTTTTGGCACTTTGGCCTTTATTAATTAGAGTATTGAGTATAGAAGTTGGGAGATCATGTTGCAGTTGTATAAGATGTTGTTGAGACCGTATTTAGAATATTGTGTTCAGTTCTGGACACCATGATATAGGAAATATATTGTCAAGCTTGAAAGGGTTCAGAAAAGATTTACGCAGATGTTGCCAGAACTAGAGGGTGTGAGCTATAGGGAGAGGTTGAGTAGGTAGGGTCTCTATTCCACAGAGCGCAGGAGGATGAGGGGAGATCTTATAGAGGTATACAAAATCATGAGAGCAATAGATTGGGTAGATGCGCAGTCTTTTGCCCAGAGTAGGGGAATCGAGGACCAGAGGACATAGGTTCAAGGTGAAGGAGAATAGATTTAATAGGAAACCGAGAGGTAACTTTTTTACACAAAGGGTGATGGGTGTATGGAACAAGCTGCCAGAGGAAGTAGTTGAGGCTGGGATTATCCCATCGTTTGAGAGACAGTTAGACAGGTACATGGATGGATAAGAGTCTGAAGAAGGGTTTCGGCCCGAAACGATACCTATTTCCTTCGCTCCATAGATGCTGCTGCACCCGCTGAGTTTCTCCAGCATTTTTGTGTAACATGGATGGATAAGACAGGTTTCGAGGGATATGGACCAAGCGCAGGCAAGTGGGACTAGTGTAGCTGGGACATTGTTGGCCGGTGTGGACGAGTTGGGTCGAAGGGCCTGTTTCCACACTGTATCACTCTTTGGCTCTCTATGACCTGCTGTTCCTTCAAAATCAGCTTAGCTGTAACAAAACAATGTGCAGCTAAACTCTACTGTCTGAAAACATTGAAAACATAGACAATAGGTGCAGGACTAGGCCATTCAGCCCTTCGAGCCAGCACTGCCATTCAATATGATCATGACTGATCATCCCAAATCAGTACCCTGTTCATGCTTTTCCCCCATAACCGTTGATTCCTTTAGCCCTAAGAGCTAAATCTAACTCTCTCTTGAAAACATCCAGTGAATTGGCGTCCACTGCCTTCTGTGATCCACAGATTCACAACTCTCTGCGTGAAAAAGTCCTAAATCGCCTACCCTTATTCTTAAACTGTGACCCCTGGTTCTGGAATTCTAACACAATAGTCTGTTTGCTTATTGTATTTTGCAGATCATTCTCAGGGAAAATCTGATCCACCTTACAGGTTCAAACAAGAATAAGCTGAGAGCTGTTCAGACTTGACCCTGAACAATTGCAACGGAGATACTGCCCAGGGGTGCCTGTGTCGTAATGTTCATTACAATGATTTAGTACAGTTTTCATGCCAAAATTTCTCTACAAATAGATAGTAATGAGATTTCCCAGAAAATGTAAAGACTTACCCTTGGAGTTACTTTGACCTGCAAAATGCTCACAGTTCTATTTGAAAAAATGAGTGCAATAAAATCGAAATTAAGGTCAACAGATTTCAGAAAAGATTTCATAAGATGTTCCAATGTTGTTTCTTTTTGATAAGGTCACTCTGTGTGTTCCTCAGGAAGTCATGAGCCAATAATCTATACATTTCCTTCTTTATTAATTATTTGAAATGTGGTTGAATGGTCAAAGCCAGCAACTATTGCTCACCCTTAATTATCCATGGAAAAAGTAACAATCCTGCTCTGCTTTGAATCACTTCAATCCCTCTGGTGAAAGTACTCCCACAGTGCTGTTTGGTCGGGACTTCCAGGACTCAGACACTGATGATGTCTAAACATCAACATATTTCCAAGTCAGGACATTGTGTGTGACTTGGAGGATTCCAACGAGCACACTGTTCTTGACTCTTGTGATCATTTGGAGGTTATTGGTGCAGCTAGGATGAGTAACAGCAGCACACTTAAGGGCCTGTCCCACTTCAGCGATATTTTAGGCGACTGCCGACGACAGTCACAATTGTAGCGGGACGCCGAAATGGATCCACACTACGACAATGAATATGACAACCTACCACCTATTTGACATCAAGCTATGACAAGCTATGTCAACCGGCGACACAATTTCTCGCGACTTGGGATGTCCACCTACGACCACACCTACGACAACCACGACGACACCCACGACAACCTTCGACCACACAGGCGACAACCTACAACAACCGGTCAACCTACCTCCACCCGCAACAAATAACGACAACTGAAGACTTCCATTGACGCCAATACTGTCACCGGTTGACGAAGGGTGACGTAGGTTGTCGCCAATTGAATTTACCGAGGTCATCACCCGGCAACAACCAACGTCACCTGGCGTCATCATAATAATAATAATAATAAATTTTATTTAATGGGCACCTTTCTGACATCTCAAGGACACCTTACATAGTAATCGGAATAAAAACATATAATCGGAATAGAACAAGTAAAAAATACATCACAGAGACACAAATTAAAAACAGAATTCAATCCAAAAAACAGAAAATCAAAAACACAGTGTGAAGAGAGAGCAGCGGCAGCCAAAGCGCGCCAGCGTCCACTCTCTCTTCACGGCAGCCATCTTGGACACAGACCTACAGGACTACAATTAGACAAAAAAATCATCCCCCCACAGTGGATAGCACTGTGGAGGAAGGCACAATGTCCAGTCCCCACCCCATGTTCACCCCAAAGTCAGGCCTATTGAGGCCACCGCAATTGCCTCTACGGAGGCCCGATGTCCCTGGCCGTTCTCACCGGGTGGTCTTGCCCCGGCGTCGGGAGAGTCCTTTCGGCGGCTGGGCCACCTGGAACGGCCGCTTCCTGGTTGGAGCCCGCGGCTGCCGAAGCCGACAAGGCCGCGCCGGTTTGGAGCTCCCAGGCTCCCGATGATAAAGTTGGCGCCGCCTCTCCGCACGCCTCCGCTCCGCAGACCCGCAGCCCGGAGATGTTGCTCTCGGCGGTCCAGCTCGCCAGAGCTCCAGCGCATCGCTCTAGCGCGGCGACCCAGGCAAGGCATCGCCCGATCCACTCCGCTCCGCTCCAGCGCTCCAACGCTGTGCCGCCGCCGAGTCCGAGGTGCTGGGCAGTCCCCGCCAGGAAACGGCGCTCCAAGCCAGCAGGTAGGCCACGAGGACGGGTCGACGGGCAGCCCGGAGAAAAGGCTGCCACACCGACCAGGTAGGGACCTAGAAATAAAGTTACACCTACCCCCCCACATTAAAAGACCATATCCCCTACAAACAAAAAAACAGGACTCACTAAAAACTAAAAAAAAACGAATTTAAAACGGACGGCTGCTGGCTAGCAGCCGTTCACCAAGATGGCTCCTCCTCCAAGGTCTCCTAATCATGGCGACAACCTACGACAGCACCTACGACAGGAGAAGACAGGCAACTACAAGCCCACTGTCGCCGAAAGGTTTTGAACATTCAAAATCCAGCGGCGACAAGGAAAAAGTTACGACACTTGAGGAGACAATACAGGCGTCACCCCACAACCATGGGGCAACAGCCTGTTTTCCGGCTATTGCCGAATAAATTGCCTAAGTGGGACAGGTGCAGCAGGCAGTGAAGAAAGCGAATGGCATGTTAGCATTCATAGCAAAAGGATTTGAGTATAAGAGCAGGGAAGTTCTATTGCAGTTGTACAGGGCCTTGGTGAGACCACACATGGAGTATTGCGTACAGTTTTGGTCTCCTAATCTGAGGAAAGACATTCTTGCCATAGAGGGAGTACAGAGAAGGTTCACCAGACTGATTCCTGGGATGGCAGGACTTTCATATGAAGAAAGACTGGATAGAACGGCTTGTACTCGTTAGAATTTAGAAGATTGAGGGGGGATCTTATAGAAACGTACAAAATTCTTAAGGGGTTGGACAGGCTAGATGCAGGAAGTTTATTGCCGATGTTGGGGAAGTCCAGAACAAGGGGTCACAGTTTAAGGATAAGGGGGAAGCCTTTTAAGACCGAGATGAGAAAATCATTTTTTACACAGAGAGTGGTGAATCTGTGGAATTCTCTGTCACATAAGGTAATTGAGGCCAGTTCATTGGCTGGATTTAAGAGGGAGTTAGATGTGGCCCTTATGGCTAAAGGGATCAGGGGGTATGGAGAGAAGGCAGGTATGGGATATTGATTTGGATGATCAGCCATGATCATATTGAATGGCGGTGCAGGCTCGAAGGGCCGAATGGCCTACTCCTGCACCTATTTTCTATGTTTCTATATTTAGTAGATTGAATACACTGAAGTTGGTTTGTGCCGGTGGTGTAGGCCGCAGGGAAATAATATTTAAGATGCTAGAAAGGGCGACCGAGAACAATGTTGCTTTGTTGTGGTTGGCATCAAATTTCTTGAGGCAGTGAAGATGCATTCATCCATGCAAATTGAGTATGGGTGGCACAACGGTTAAATGGTACAATGGTGCAGCAAGTAGACTTGCTGTCTTCATGCTCTGGTAATTTGGGTTGGAGCAGCACAGTGGTACAATTAATGGAGTGCTGCCTCACAGCTCCAGTCACCTGGATTCCATCCTGATGTCCAATGCTGTATGTTCTCCCCATGACCACATGCACTGCCACGGTTTCTTTCCAGACCTCAATTACATGTGATCGGTTGTTCGGCCACTGTAAAAATTGCAGATTGCAGATGAGTGGTAAAATCTGACAGGTGAGGAGGGAGGAGGACAGTGATGGACATTTTAATGGAAGTTATGAACTTATGAAATATAATGAGAATAAAATGGCATTCGTAAAGGGACAGTGTAAATGAATACTTGATGGTCAGTGTGGATTCAGTGGGCCAGAGGATCAGCTTCCGTTTTGAATGACTGCACGACTCAATAACTAATATACCAGCACACTCCTGACTTTCATCTTGTCATCTTGTGTTGATGGAAAATGCTCGCAGTGCCAGTGGTGAATCACTCATCACAGATACTGGGCTACTAAGCAATTGTAGCCACAGTGTTTATTAGGCTGTTGCTGCTGTGCTTCTGATTAATCATGACCACCAGTATATTGTGTGAGAGGGGAGAGGTCCATCAGCCTACTATATCTGTTCCAAACATTATGGATTCTGTCTAGTTTTAGTTTTAGAGATACAGCATGGAAACAAGCCGTTCGGCTCACTGCGTCAGCACTGACCAGCGATCCAGGCACATTAATGCTATCCTACACACGCTAGGGACAATTTACACTTATACCAAACTAATTAACCTACAAACCTGTTTGTCTATGGAGTAAGGGAGGAAACCGAAGATCTCAGAGAAAACCCACGCAGTCACGGGGAGACGTACAAACTTCGTACAGACAGCACCCGCAGTCGGGATCGAACCCAGGACTCCGGCGCTGCAACTCTACTGTTGCGCCACCCAGCGTATGTGAGTTCTCTTCTTAACCAAATAAAAATATTCGTTTCTCCCCAGTCCTCTGGGACCTACAAACATGGCCAGAGAAGCCACAGTAAAAATAATGACTTTGATGAAAATTGGGTATGAGACGTAATTTTTTTTAAATGGCCAATGTTGGGCATTCTTGTGGCATGACATTCTTGACATTTCTGACCTCCTGTTGAATGTTGTCCTGTTCCTGCTGCATGCAGACTTCGAATTCCTCATTTGCGTTTGTGAACGGAATTGAATTTGTGCATTTATCAGTAAATACAGTATCTTCACTTCTGACCTTTTGATGTAATGTAAATCATGGATGAAATTAGTGAAATCGATTGGACACAAGACCCTGAGGAGCTCCTGCAATGGTATCCTGGGCTGTGATGATTGGACTGGACTCTAACAACCACAAACACTCTTTTTCTGTAACAAATACATGATTTTCCCCTTGATGCTCATTATAGTACGTTTGGTAGAATTGTGGTGGAGTTGCTGTCTTACAGCGTTTGCAGCGCTAGAGACCCAAGTTTGATCCCGACGACGGGTGCTGTCTGTACGGAGTTTGTACGTTCTCCCCGTGACCGCGTGGGTTTTCTCTGAGATCTTCAGTTTCCTCCCACACTCCAAAGACGTACAGGTTTGTAGGTTAATTGGCTCGGCATAAGCATAAATTGGCCCTAGTGTGTGTAGGATTGTGTGAATGAGTGGGGATCGCTGGTTGGTGCAGACTCGGTGGGCGGAAGGGCCTGTTTCCGTGCTGTATCTTTGAACTAAACTAAACTAACCTAAACTAAACTTTCAGGGTTACCAGGACTATCCATTGCTGCACTCAGACAAATGCTGTCTTACTGCTGATCATTTTCAGTTATACGAGGACCATTTGGTGCCATATGCAGATCATATGCTGATTTAATGTCAATGGGATTCATTATTGCCCACCTTAACTCAGATAGGCACAGACACAAAATCAAACAGCTCATAGATCAGTGGTTATTATATCGAACCAGTCTGTTTATTGAAACCCTTAACTATGAAAGAACCCAAAATGTTTCCAAGATTCGCAGTACTTACAGCATTTTATGCGGACTCGGGAGCTGCGGACTCGGGAGCTGCGGACTCCGGCTGCGGGAGGCGGCTGATCAGGAGGTCCGGGCCGCTGAGGAGGAGGATGTTCACCGTCGGGGATCGGCGTCGGCGTTCCACCAGCCCGGCGTGAGGGCCTGAACATCGGGCCACCCGGGGCGGCGACTGCGGGTGCTCGGAAGGCCCAGACCACGGATGAACATCTGGGAAGATCGGAGGGGAGGCAGGCTGGACTAATGGTGCCTTCCTCACCTTGGTGCCACTGTGTTATGTTGTGTCGTGGACTTTCTGTGTTTGTGCTTTTCTTTTTTTAATTCAATTTTATTTTTAATATGTTTTATTATTTATTATTTATTTATTTTTATGATACTGCCTGTAAGGAAAATTCATTTCGTTGTCTCTAATTGAGACAATGACAATAAATTTGAATACAATACAATACAATTTATATTCTGATAAAAGGGCCAAATGGTCCCCTCCTGCACCTATTTTCTATGTTTCTATGATAACACAATGATTACTTGTGGATTTGAAATAAGTAATCACTGAACAACGTCTCAGTTACCTTTCATCTTTGAAAGATTTGTTTTTAACCTTAAATGTCCTGTTATTTAATATACCACTCTCCACATTTGCATCATAAATGTCAGTATCCCTGTAAGGAGAATTGATGGTGTCAGTGTATTAAAAAATAAGCCGTTCATTAACTTCTGGGAGACTTGTCTGCCAAACACAGTGACAAAGACCAGCTGTAATCTCAAGGTTGCAATGGATAAGAACTTAGACAGAACTGCGAACAACTCTCCTCTCCTCGATAGAAAACAACACCTGCTTTTCAGTGGTGTGTATTAGTTTTATTACCCTAAGCAATTTTAATTAAGCTAGCTGTGCTGTGAAAGCTCAATGCATTGATGCATCTATTTATTACCCTCCTAACATCCTATATTGGCAATTTTTCCCATCATGCTTTCCCAATAATTTAGTTTAGAGATACAGCGTGGTAACAGGCCCTTCGGCCCAATGAGTCTGCTCCGACCAACGATCCCCGCACATTAACACTATCCCACATACAATGGGGACAATTTACATTGATACCAACCTACAGACCACTACGTCTTTGGAGTGTGGGAGGAAACCGAAGATCTCGGACAAAACCCACGCAGGTCACAGGGAGTACGTACAAACTCCATACACACAGCACCCATAGTCGGGATCGAACCCAGGTCTCTGGCTTTGTATGGCAACAACTCTACCACTGATCCACCGTGCTGCTCACCGGATGTGAGCTCTCATGTAAGACAGATTATAACCTACTGATCTTCCTCATTAATTTTAAAATTTCCGACAATGACTGTCATGTAACCACTCAGATTCATTGTGTTGAGGGCTGTGTTGAATGTTTCTGATGAAACCCAGGCTGGGAATCAGTGAGCAGATTACTGTTGTACAAGTGCTGCTTGATGGCAATGTCAGCAACAACTTTCCTCATTCTGCTGGTGATTGAAAATAGACTGACCTTTAGTGGAAGCCTTGCTGAAAGGATGGAAGCACTTCACATTTTGTGAAGAAGGGTCTCGACCCAAAATGTCACCAATCCTTGTTCTCCAGAGATTCCGCCTGACCTACTGAGTTCCTCCAGCACTTTGTGTCCTTTTGCGTTTGTCACTTTCACTGTTGCACACATTGAGAAACTTTCAGTGAACTTTTGAAAATGTAGCTGTAATTTAGGCGTGTCAATTGACCTTTGTAAATGGCACCTAGAGTGTAGGGAGTGGAAGTGAAACTGGGATAAGATAGAATTATTGTGAACAGGTTATCAATGATCGGCATTGACTTGGTGGGCCACAAGGTTTGTTTCTATGCTGTATCTCTAAGTGAAACAAAACAAAAAAATTGTGTGCCCCTGTGGATTGATAAACTGGGGCTATAAAACTACACGGCCTCATACGATTAGATACGATACAATAATGTGTACACATCGCTCAAAGTTAATACATATTGAAGCTTCCGTAACCCAGAATCTGAAACCAAGCAATCTCAGTTTTCAGGCAGAGAGATCCATTTAAATAAGATGCCAACCTGATCATTTGGAATCTTAGTTTTTCAGTCATATTCTTGAGGAATGTATTTACTTATAACCAGCTATGGTCACTTGTTATAACTGCCATGGTCTCTCAGGTATTTTTGTCAGAAATAAACTTGTCCAGTTAAGGATGGAAGTTCAGACCATGAGCTGAATCAAGCAGGCTGTGCAGTTATTTTTGAAGGGAACTGCAAATATTTAACCAAACCCAACTCAGTCAGTCCGTGATGTGTTGAGTGACTGGTGCCAGGGCATCAACCTTCCTTCCTCCTGTGCTTGGAGTCAAGCTGGCAAGCCCAATATTACTGAAGAAACAAGCTTTGCCATCCTAAACCAGCCAGAACTGGTGTAGGAACAGGGACTTTTTGATTTTAATGAGACTCCCAGCCAGATTGAGTAAATGGATAAAGTGGTTCAATTATTTTTGTTTACCTGCGCTGTTATTTTCAAGAGTCAAGAGTGTTTAATTGTCATACCTATCAACAATGAAACAATTAAATTCTTATTTGCAGCAACATTACAGGCCCATAAACACAATACACAGAGATAATACAAAATTAAACAAAAATGCAATAAATTAATAACCCCAATAACAGTGCAAAAAAACCCCAAAGTCTTCAGTACAACCAAAGACAGTGCGTAGTTCATCGTTGAGGTTAGTGTGTATCGTGTTCAAGAGCCTGATGGTTGTTAGGAAGATGCTTGGTGGTCATGTTTTCAAACTCCTGTACCTTCTTCTCAAAGGTCGGAGTAAAATGAAAGCGTCTCTGGTGGTGAGGGTCTTTGATATTGGCTGCCTTTTTGAAAAAGCTCCTCCAATAGATCCCTTCAACAGTGGGAAGGTCAGTAACTATATGATGGATTGGGCCAGTGTTTCCACTTTGAAGGAAATTACCTGAAATTCGGGAAATTCCGGTTGCCTTCAGGTAATTTTAGGGAAATGAAATAATTTCGGGAAATTTCCTGGCCCGGTAAGGCTTCCCCAACTGCGCATGTGTGACTGTCGCCCCAACTGTGCACGCGCAAAATCCGGAACCACTGTGCACCCGCGGGGAGACGCCAAAGGGTCCTATCAGGCTCGCGGGATAATTTTCGGAAAAAAAGTATGTACTTGTATATTTACGCCTGCGTAGTTGGGGGAAGCCCGTCAGCCGCGTTCCAATTTAAAATGGCGCCGGTGACGCGGTAGGGACGCTGACTCCCCACGCCTGCGCAGTGGCCCAGATATCCGCGCGTACGCAGTTGGGGCAGCAGTCGCACATGGTAGTTGGGGAAGGCTTACCGGACTGGGATATACTATCAAATTCCAGGGAATTTGGAATTCTATTTCAGGAATAAAAATGTTGAGGTGTGGAAGCACTGGACTGGGCAGCGTCCATCAATCTCTGTAATATACTCTGTGATGAAACCAGTCATTAGTGTTGCCAAACCAGGCCGTGATACAACCAGTCAATATGCTCTCAACGGTGCACCTGGTGAAATATTAACAAGTATTCATCGACATAACAAATCTCCTCGAACTTCTAAAGAAATAGATTGGCTTGCTTTATGATTGCATCAATTTGCTGAGCCCAGGCCAGATCTTCAGAGATATGCACGTATGAGAACTTGAAGTTGTTGACTGTCTTCACCCATCGATGAAGACAAGTACGTGGATTCATGGCATCAACAATCAGCTCTTCGCTCTTCCTGCCGTTGAGAGCAAGGTTGTTGTTCTGGCACTGTTCAATCTGATATTCAACCTCCCTCCTGTACTCTGGAGCGTCATTACTCGTCACATGACCAACAATAGTGAAATCGTTGGGCGAATTTAAAGGTGGTATTGGATCTGTGTCTGGGTACGCAGTCATGGGTATAGAGTGAGTAGAGCAGAGGACAAGAAGGATGTGTTGTTGCCAGTTCACACATATTACGTGGTGTTAACGAGGAAGCCAAGGATCCAGTTGCAAATGAATGAACAAGGCGCAGTTCCATGAGTCTATTGAAGGTTTGGAGGGGATTATGGAGTTGAATGAGGAGCTGTAGTCGATGAACAATCCATGCAATTCAGTGCAGAGTGGAGAGCCTGCAAGATCACATCCCCCGTTGATCTATTGTGCTAGGAGGCAAATTGCAGTGGGTACAAATCCTCACATGAGGTAGGAGTTAATATGTGTCATAACCAAGCTCTCTTATCGCTTCATCACCACAGATGTTAGTGGCACCAGTAAGTACTCTTCGTGGGCACAGCTATTATTGATGCCCTATTAAAGGGTGGGGGGGGGGCATCAGACAGTAATGTAAGGTTGAAGATGTTCGCAACAATTTCAGCCAGACTTTAAGAATACAGACAGATATACCAACAGGGCTGAACATTTTCTGAGGATTGAAGGTTTTCTTGATGGATTTTCTGATGAGAAGGTTTTCTCCCTTTCAAAGCACGCATAGAATTTACTGAGCTTTTCTGGGAGTGATGTCTCTCTGTCGCTTGAGCTGTCACTTGGTTTCGACAGTTACTCACTAGCTTCAACAGAGTTGCCACATATCCATCATGCGAATTTATTATAATCAAGAGTGTTTAATTGTCATATGCACAGGGGAATGAATCATTGCCATTCTTAATGGCTGCAGCTTTGTTGGCTCATTATCTCCACAACACAACAAATAAATAAATATTCAATGAAGAATAATACAATAAATTATCACGTACTAGATATTCATGCCTCAATAGTGCACGTCAAAGTATATTGAGGAACCAGTACAAATTCAACAAACTTTCGTGAGTTGAGGTAGAGTTGTGGTTAGGGGTGTAGAGTGCGATTCCACAGCTTGATAGTTGATGGGAAGAAGCTGTTCTTGAATCTGGTGGTTATAGTTCTCATGCTCCTGTACCTTCTTCCTGATGGTAGCAGTGAGATGAGAGCATGTTCTGAAAGGTGGGGATCTCTGACGATATTAGCTGCCTTTTTGAGCCAATGCCGTGGGTAGATCCCTTCAATGGCGGTGAAATCAGTAGACATGACTGTCCAGGTTAAGAACAGCACTCTCTGAAGTCTCCGTTGGTCTTGGTCGTTTGAGTCACTGAACCAGGTCTTGATGCAACCAGTCAGTATGCTCTCCACCGTACACCTGTAAAGAGTGTACGATGACATGCCGAATCTCCTCAAACTTCTGAGGAGATCTAGAAACATAGAAACATAGAAGCATAGAAAATAGGTGCAGGAGGAGGCCATTCAGCCCTTCAAGCCAGCATTGCCATTCATTGTGATCATGGGTGATCGTCCCCAATCAAAAATCCGTGCCTGCCTTCTCCCCATATCCCTTGACTCCACTAGCCCCTAGAGCTCTATCTTAAGGCCCTGTCCCACTTAGGAAACCTGAATGGAAACCTCTGGAGACTTTGCGTCCCACCCTAGGTTTCCTTGCAGTTGCAGGTGGTTGTAGGTGGTTTCCGGAGGTTGCAGGTAGTGGAAGCAGGTAGGGAGACTGACAAAAACCTCCGGGAACCGCCCGGAAACCTTGGGTGGGGCACAAAGTCTCCAGAGGTTTCCGTTCAGGTTTCCTAAGTGGGACAGGGGCATAACTCTCTCTTAAATCTATCCAGTGATTTGGCCTGCACTGCCCTCTGTGGCAGGGAATTCCACAAATTCACCACTCTCTGGGTGAAAAAGTTTTTTCTCACCTGTCTAAAATGGCCTCCACTTTATTCTAAGATTGTGACCCCTGGTTCTGGACTCGCCCAACATTGTGAACATTTTTCCTGCATCTAGCTTGTCCAGTCCTTTTATAATTTTATATGTTTCTATAAGATCCCCCTCATCCTTCTAAACTCCAGTGAATACAAGCCCAGTCTTTTCAATCTTTCCTCATATGACAGTCCCGCCATCCCAGGGATCAATCTCGTGAACCTGAATCTCGTGAATCTAGTGAATGCTATTGGGCTAACTCTTCAATCAATGTGAATTATATTTGGATCCGTGCCAGGAAAGACTGAACAAAATGTAATTACCTTTTATCCAAGATATCATCCGAGATGTCCTCATGCCTTAGGGAACCCACTTCTATTGCAGATGAGGCCCTCACACATGTCTCCTCTGTATCCCGCAGTTCTGCTCTTGCTCCCCCTACCTCCAGTTGCAATAGGGACAGAGTCCCCCTAGTCCACACCTTTCACCCCATCAGCTGACACATACAACACTTCATCCTCCAACATTTTTGCCACCTCCAACGGGATCCCACCACTCGTCACACTTCCCATCTCCACCCTTTTTGCTTTCACAGAGACTGTTCCCTCTGCAACTCCCTGGTTCACTTATCCCTTCACACCCAAACCACCCCCTCCCCAGGTACTTTTCCCTACAATTGTAGGAGAAGCAACACCTGTCCTTACACCTATTCCCTCGACTCCATCCAGGGTCCCTGGCAGGCCTTCCAGGTGAGACAGAGGTTCACTTGCATTTCCTCCAACTTCGTCTACTGTATCCTTTGTTCTCGTTGTGGGCTCCTATATATCAGCGAGACCAAAAAGTAAAATGTTGCAGCTGGTGAAAATCTGCAATGTGCACAGAATAATGAAAATACTCAGCATATCGGGCAGCATCAGTGGAGAGAGAAACAAAGGCAATATTTCAGGTTTTTGATCACAATTCAAAGTGGAAAAGTGACTAATCTTGTAACAATCTTTAATCAAACACGAGAGTAGCAAAAATGGGGAGGAGGTATGTGTGTTTCAAGCCTTGAACATTGAGATGGGAGGTGGTGAAAGACCAAATATTGTATCTTTTATACTTTCATTTGGACAGGAAGAGACTTGGAGGCAAAGGAAACCTTGACTAATAAATATATTTTTCAAAATCCTGTTGTCGAAAATTACTCAGAGTTATAGTGCAAGAAGCAAAACAGGGAGAATTCTAAATTAATATCTTAATTAATAGAATAAAATTGACACCTCCATTGATCCTCACCTACAAAGCCCTCCACCATCTGGCCCCCCCATATCTCATTGACCTCCTCTCCCCCTACCAACCCTCACGGTCCCTCAGATCCACATCAGCCGGTCTCCTCTCCATCCACAAGTCCAACCTCTGCAGTTTTGGGGACAGAGCCTTCTCCAGGGCAGCTCCCAGGCTCTGGAACTCCCTCCCCCAACTGATCCGCAATTCCGTGTCCCTCACCATCTTCCAGTCCCGCCTCAAGACCCATCTCTTCACCTCTGCCTATCCATAGCCCCACGTCCCCGTCCCTTTTCATCTGTGCATTAATTGCCTCATACTGTGTTTTGTATTGAATTCTGTCTTTACTTTGTGTACTAGTCATGTCTCTATTATTTATTTCATTCCCCTTACATGTTTTTACAGGGTTACAGGGTTACAGGGTTTCCTTTATTGTCATTCAGACCGAAGTCTGAACGAAATTTCGTGCCAGCAGTCATACATACATACAATACAATAAAAAAACAACAATAAACACATATTAACATCCACCACAGTGAGTCCACATAGCACCTTCTCACTGTGATGGAGGCAAAAGTCTTAGGGCTGCAGTCTCTTCCCTCCTCTTCTCTTTCTGCGCTGAGGCGATACCCCACCGGGCGATGTAGCAAACAGTCCCGCGGCTCAAACACCGTGGCCCCGGGGTGGTCGAAGCTGCCGTCCACCCGTCCTGCTGACACAGCCGCTGGCCCGCGGCCGAACCCCGGACTCAGGTCACCGCCGCCAGAACGCCATCCCAGCCACCGGAGCACCGTTCCAGCCCCGAGCCGGATTGCCCTCACGTGAGTGCCGTTACTGTCTCAGCCTCGCGCCAGGCCGCCCCGACATGGGCGCCGCTCCTCCCTCGGGCTGGGCCGGGCAGCCCCGACATGGGCGCCACTCCTCCCTCGGGCCGGGCAGCCCCGGCATGGGCGCCGCTCCTCCCTTGGGCTCGGCCGTCCAAACATGGGCGCCGCTCCTCCCTCGGGCTGGGAGCGCCGCACCTCCCCGAGCTCGGCCACACCGACGGGAGCACCGTTCCTTCCTCGGACCAGGCCGCCCCCCGGGAGCGTCACAGCCCCTCACGGAAGCCCTGTTCCAGCCCCGAGCCGGGCCGTCCTCACGAGAGCGAGCCCAGGGTGAGTCCTGGCGGGCTCTGCCTCCTGAGCCTCGAGGTCGCCAGCTCCGCCATTAGGCCTCAGCGCAGACGGAGGCAGAGAAGGGGAATACGACAAAAAAGTCGCATTCCCCCGCAGGGAGAGACAGCAAGCTCCGTTTCAACCCCCCCCCCCCCAAAACACAAACTAAAAAAACAAAAACTGGACTAGCCAAAACGAAATAAACAACACAAAAAAAGCAAAAACAAACGGACTGCAGGTGAGCCGCTGCTGCCAGGGCGTTTCCTCTACCTGCTCAATTTTTGTAAGGTGTCCTTGAGACTCTTGAAAGGCGCCCATAAATAAAATGTATTGTTATTATTATTATCTATCTTTGCAGCAGAATATTGAAACATCTTGACATTTTGTATCCAGCGAAACAACTGATTCATTGTGTTAGTCGCCTACCACTCCAACAAATTACCAACTCAAAACTGTCTGCACAGCTCAGAAAACAAAACAGTTTGAAGCTGTTATCTGGCAGCTGAATCATCCTACCACAAACAGAGAGCGGTGCTGAACTACGAACTACCTCACTGGTGACTCTCGGACTATCCTTGATCGGACTTTGCTGGCTTTACCTTACACTAAACGCTATTCCTATACACTGTAAATGGATCAATTGTAATCATGTATTGTCTTTCAGCTGAAGACAGACACAAAAAGCTTGAGCAACTCAGCGAGACAGGCAGCACCTCTGGAGATGGGTGGTGCGTTGGGTCGAGACCCTTCTTCAGACTAGTTAGGTATGAGGTAAACGAGAGATATAGATGGTGATGTGGAGACATAAAGAACAATGAATGAAAGGCAGGCACGGGTTATTGATAGGGGACGATCAGCCATGATCACAATGAATGGCGGTGCTGGCTCGAAGGGCCGAATGGCCTCCTCCTGCACCTATTTTCTATGTTTCTATGTTTTTAAAGATATGCAAAAAAGTAACGACGATAAGGAAACAGGCCATTGTAAGCTGTTTGTTTGGTAAAAATGAGAAGCTAGTGCAACTTGGGTGGGGGAGAGATAGTAAGAGAGGGAATGCCAGGGCTACCTGAAGTGAGCGAAATCAATATTCATACCACTGGGCTGTAAGCTGCCCAATTGAAATATGAGATGCTGTTCCTCCAATTTGCATTTAGCCTCACTCTGACAATGGAGGAGACCAACGTCAGAAAGGTCTGTGGAGGAATGGGAAGGAGCATTAAAGTGTCCAGCAACCGGGAGATCAGGTTGGTTCATGCGGGCTGAGCGAAGGTGTTCCACGAAACGATCACCCAGTCTGCATTTGGTCTCGCCGATGCATAAGAGTCCACTTCTTGAACAACGGATACAGTAGATGAGGTTGGAGGAGGTGTAAGTGAACCTCTGCCTGACCAGAAAGGATTGTCAATAGACAATAGACAATAGACAATAGGTGCAGGAGTAGGCCATTCGGCCCTTTGAGCCAGCACCGCCATTCAATGTGATCATGGCTGATCATCCCCAATCAGTACCCCGTTCCTGCCTTCTCCCCATATCCCCTGACTCCTATATTTCTATGTTTCTATGTTTCTCTGCTATCTTTAAGAGCCCTATCTAGCTCTCTCTTGAAAGTATCCAGAGAACTGACCTCCACTGCCCTCTGAGGCAGAGAATTCCACAGACTCACAACTCTCTGTGAGAAAAAGTGTTTCCTCGTCTCCATTCTAAATGGCTTACTCCTTATTCTTAAACTGTGGCCCCGGGTTCTGGACTCCCCCAACATTGGGAACATGTTTCCTGCCTCTAGCATGTCCAAACACTTAACAATCTTATATGGTTCAATAAGGTTCCCTCTCATCCTTCTAAATTCCAGAGTGTACAAGCCCAGCTGCTCCATTCTCTCAGCATATGACAGTCCCGGGAATTAACCTTGTAAACCTACGCTGCACTCCCTCAATAGCAAGAATGTCCTTCCTCAAATTATGGGACCAAAACTGTTCACAATACTCCAGGTGTGATCTCACTAGGGCTCTGTACAACTGCAGAAGGACCCCTTTGCTCCTATACGCGGTCATAGGGCTTGACGCACGGGTCTGGGTCATAGGGCTTGACGCACGGAAGTGGCGGCACTGTTGAACGGCTGCGGCTCACCTGCAGTCCGTGTGTCTTAACTTTTTTTTTGTTGTTTTTTTTGGTGTCTTGTTTTAGTTAAAATTTTGGTTATTAGGTTGTGTTATGTGTGGGGGAGGGGGGGTGCTGAAACATGGTTTTCTGTCTCTCCCTTCAGGGGAATGCGACTCTTCTGTCGTATCCCCCTTCTCTGCCTCTGTCTGCGCTGAAGCCTAATGGCGGAGCTGGCGGCCTCCAACCTGCGACCGACCTTGAGGCTCCGGAGGCAGAGCCAGCCAGGACTCACTAACGGGAGGCTGGCCGAATTTGGAGCTGTGGCGGCGTTCCGGCCCTCCAGTGGCAGCGGCCCGGCTCGGGGCTGAGACGGCGCTCCGGTGAGGGCGGCCCGGCTCGGGGCTGAGACGGCACTCCGGTGAGGGCGGCCCGGCACGGGGCTGAGACGGCGCTCCGGTGAGGGCGGCCCGACTTGGGGCTGAGACGCTGCTATGGTGAGGGCGGCCCGGCTCGGGGCTGAGATGGTGCTCCGGTGAGGGCGGCCCGACTTGGGGCTGAGACGCTGCTACGGTGAGGGCGGCCCGGCGCGGGGCTGAGACGATGCTCCGGTGAGGGCGGCCCGGCGCGGGGCTGAGACGATGCTCCGGTGAGGGCGGCCCGACTTGGGGCTGAGACGCTGCTACGGTGAGGGCGGCCCGACTTTGGGCTGAGACGATGCTCCGGTGAGGGCGGCCCGACTTGGGGCTGAGACGATGCTCCGGTGAGGGCGGCCCGACTTGGGGCTGAGACGATGCTCCGGTGAGGGCGGCCCGGCGCGGGGCTGAGACGGCGCTCCGGTGAGGGCGGCCCGGCACGGGGCTGAGACGGCGCTCCGGTGAAGGCGGCCCGGCTCGGGGCTGAGACGCTGCTACGGTGAGGGCGGCCCGACTCGGAGCTGAGACGGTGCTCTGGTGAGGGCGGCCCGGCACGGGGCTGAGACGGCGCTCCGGTGAAGGCGGCCCGGCTCGGGGCTGAGACGCTGCTACGGTGAGGGCGGCCCGACTCGGAGCTGAGACGGTGCTCCGGTGGCTGAGGCGGCGACGGCCTGAATCCGGGGCTTGGCCAGTGGACGACATCGTCGGGAGCTCGCTGGTCACAGGCTGGTGCCTGTTTTCCGGAGCTCCCGCGGCAACAGCTGCGTCCGCTGGACTGGAGGGCGGCAGCTTCGACCACCCCGGGCCGCGGAGCTTGAACCGGCCCGTTTGCGGAGCTTGATTGAGCCGCGGGACTGACTACCATCGCCCGGTGGGGTAACAACATATCGCCTCAGCGCAGAGGGAGAATGATTAGGGAAGAGACAGTAACTTTAAGACTTTTGCCTCCATCACAGTGAGGAGGTGCCTGGTGAACTCACTGTGGTGGATGTTAATTTGTGTTTATTGTGTGTTTTGTTGTTTATTATTATATGTATGGCTGCAGGCAACAACATTTCGTTCAGACCGAAAGGTCTGAATGACAAATAAAGGATCTAATCTACTCAACTCCTCTTGTTGTAAAGGCCGACATGCCATTCGCTTTCTTCACTGCTGCATCTGCATGCTTATTTTCATAGACTGATGGACAAGGACCCCCAGATCCCGTTGTACTTCCCCTTTTCCCAACTTGACGCCATTTAGATAGCAATCTGCCTTCCTGTTTTCTATACCAAAGTGGATAACCTCACATTTATCCCATTAAACTTCATCTGCCATGCATCTGCCCACTCCCCCAACCTGTCCAAGTCACCCTGCATTCTCATAGCATCCTTCTCACAATTCACACTGCCACCCAGCTTTGTTTCATCTGCAAATTTGCTAATGTTACTTTGAATCCCTTCATCCAAATCATTGATGTATATTGTAAATAGCTGCGGTCCCAGCACCGAGCCTTGCAGTACCCCACTAATCACTGCCTGCCATTCAAAAAGGGACCCGTTAATCCCTACTCTTTGTTTTCTATCGATGTCAGCACTCTACCTCCAATACCATATTGCCCACTAATCTCCGCTGTGGGACCTTATCAAATGTTTTCTGAAAGTCCAGGTACACTACATCCACTGGCCCTCCCTTGTCCATTTTCCCAGTTACATCCTCAAAAAATTCCAGAAGATTAGTCAAGCATGATTTCAACTCCGTCCCACTTACATGTCCTTGGCACGCAAATTACGCAACCTCGTGGTCGCGTTGAGGAGCGACGGTCCTGCGAAGGTCGCGCGTGATTTTATGCGCCCGCACAACCGTCTGGAGTGCGTGACGTAATTTGAAGATGGACACAAAATGCAGGAGTAACTCAGCGAGACCGGCAGCATCTCTGGAGAGAAGGAATGGGTCAGTCTGAAAGAAGGGACTTGACCCGAAACGTCATCCATTCCTTCCCTCCAGAGATGCTGCCGGTCCCACTGAGTTACTCCAGCATTTTGTGTCCATCTTCAATTTTCTTTGCCCCGCTCTTTTATTTATTTATTTATTTTTAATTTTTTTATGAAACTACTTTTATTCAAAAAATAAAAATAAACATAGAGTATTAACACAATCAAAGACTGCCTATGTTGACAGTTTACAAACAAACGATCATCAAATTAATATAACGTCAACTTTATCAACAAAACACTCGACCTCCAACGGCGACCAGCATTCACGGAAGGCCTCCAAAGTCCCCATGGACACCGCGTGTTCCCTCTCCAGGGACAGGCGGGCACGGACGTAGACCCGGAAAAAGCTCAAGCAATTTAAAAAACACTTAAACAAAATTATCAAATTAAAATATTAACATTTTAATCTATAATATATTCAATCTCCTGTGGTGACCAGCGTTCACAGAAGGCCTCCACAGTCCCCATGGACACCGCGTGTTCCTTTTCTAGGGACACGCGAGCTCGGACGTAACCCCGGAAAAGGGGCAGGCAGGCAACCGGTGTGCGGCCATCGACTGCCCGCTGCCTGGACCCGCGAATGGCCATCTTGGCCAGGCCCAGGAGCAGACCGACAGGGAGACCCCCTCCTCCCTCCCATCCATCCACCCTCTGTACCGGGTGCCCATAAATTAATAGCGTTGGACTAAAATGTAGCCAAAACTTGAGGAGCAGCCCTTTCAGATACTCGAACAGTGGCTGCAACCTCTCACACTCTATGTACACATGGAACATGGTCTCTTCCTCACCGCAGAAATGACAAGCAGGGGAAGAGTCCGTGAACCGGCTCAAATACCTATTACAGGCCACGGCTTTGTGCAAAACTCTCCACCCCAGGTCCCCGATGTAAAGGGGGAGGACTCCCTCGTAGAGAGACCTCCACTGGGGACCGCTCCCCTCGTCAGGTGGTAACACGGACCGCCAGGGTGTGTCTGGACGGAAGACGAGGGCGAGGAAGTGGAGAGTGTGCAAGAGCAGCCTGTACAGTACGCGTCTCTCCGCGTCACAGAACGGCACGCTGGGCATCTCGGAAAGGCGGCTCATGTTGCATGTGGCCGGCTCTCGGGGAGGGACCCGGGCCATGGGCCCGCTCTGGGAGTAGACGTGGGGCCGGATCCGGACCGAATCTGCCGTGAGCCCCAGGCCGAGCTCGACGATCGTTTGCCTGCTTCTGCTGCTGTTGGAGGTGAGACATTGCGTCGCGCCAGGGTCTTGGGCCTCTCCCACTTTGGCCGTCAGTTACGCGACAGGCCGGTGGCGCGCGAAGATTTTGCTCGCTACAAAATTTCGGAGCGCCGCGCGATACCGCGCACAACTCCATACCCGCCGCGCTTCTCAGTAGGACTGGCCCCGTGCGGCCACACAGTGCCCGTTTGCCTCAACGCGACGATGAGGTTGCGTAATTTGCGTGCCAAGGACACGTAAGTGGGACAGGGATTTTACCCTTCGTAAATCCATGCTGACTCAGACCGATCCTGTTACTGCTATCCAAATGTGCGGCTATTTCATCGTTTTATAATTGACTCCAGCATCTTCCCCACCACCGATGTCAGGCTAACTGGTCTATATTTCCCTGTTTTCTCTCTCCCGCATTTCTTAAAAAGTGGGATAACATTAGCTACCCTCCAATCCACAGGAACTGATCTTGAGTCGATAGAACATTGGAAAATTATCACTAATGCATCCACGATTTCTAGAGCCACTTCCTTGAGTACCCTGGGCTGCAGACCATCAGGCCCTGGGGATTTATCAGCCTTCAGTGCCATCAGTCTACCCAACACCATTTCCTGCCTAAAGCGGATTTCCTTCAGTTCCTCTGGCTACCACTATATCAGGAAGATTGTTTGTGTCGGGGTCCCTGGACAAAGTTGAGGGAGGAGGTATAGCGACAGGTGTTGCATTTTCTGTGGTTGCTGGGGAACAGCACAGAAACATGGCATGCAGCCCAAAATGTCCGTGTTAAACTGATGCCAAATGAAACTAATCCCTTCAGCTTGGTGTGCTCCATATCCTTTCATATAAACATATTCATATGCCCATCAGCAAGTCTCTTAAGCACCAATATCAGATCTACTTTCACCAAACTCTTGGTAGCATGTCCCAGACTCTCATCACTTTCTGTAAGAAATTGCCTGCACACCTTGTTAACTCCCTCCAACTGCAGGCCTTAAAAAGTCTTTGACATTTCCACCCTGAGTAAAATGTTCTGCTTGTCTACCCTATCTATACTCATAACTTTATAAGAGCCACAGATAGGGTATGCCTTTATCTATCACATTTTCTATGTCATAGATAAAAGCTCCATCTTTGCCGCTTATAGATAGAATATCTATGCCACATTTAGATAACCTATCTATGTCTCCCCTCATTGTCCGACACCTCTGGCTGAGCAGACTTTGTTTCCACCCCCATTCTCTGGATCTGTGGCTGCAAGTGAGACCAATTCACAAACACTGCTGCAGTCGGGGCAGTAGGTGCCAGCTGAGTTGGGTGGGTCAATAAATCGGTAATAAGGAGGCAAACACAATGCTAGCATTTATTTCAAGAGGACTCGATATTTATTTATGCCTACTATATTCTGTTGTGCTCAAGCAAAGCAAGAATTTCATTGTCCTATCTGGGACACATGACAATAAACTCATAATTGACTCTCATGAATCACTTGAAAACAGGCATGTAATGCTGAGGCTTTATAAGGTGCTGGTCAGATCGCATTTGGAGTATTGTGAGCAATTTTGGGCATATTTGAGGGAGGATGTGCTGGCGCTGAAGAGGGTGCAGAGGAGGTTTACAATAATGATCCCAGGAATGAGTGGGTTAACATTTGGTGAACGTTTGACGGCACAGGGCCTCTATTCGCTTGGGTTTAGAAGGATGAGGGGAGATCTCATTGAAACTTACCAAATATGAAAGGCCTGGATAAAGTGGATGTGGAGCAAATGTTTCCACCAGTGAGAGAATCTAGAACCAGAGGTCATAGCCTCAGAATTAAGGGAAGTTCCATTCGGAAGATGAGGAGGACTTTCTTTAGTCATAGGGTGGTGAACCTGTGGAATTCATTGCCACATGTGGAGGCCAAGTCAGTGGATATTTTTAAGGCAGAGATGGATAGATTCTTGATTTGTATTGGTTATGTGGAGAAGGCAGGGGAATGAGGTTAAAAGGAAAAGATAAATCAGCCATGATTGAATGGTGAAGTAAACTTGCTCTGCTCCTATCACATGAACTTATGAATGGGTAGATTGGAGTTGATGTGTTAGTTCAGCCTGTCTGTCTGCATGTTCACGCAATGAACAGCCTTTGAGTGACCTGTGCCACCCTGGATGCCTCTTGTCTATTTTAAGCATTGATTAGCCAGAGATCCCCACGATGAATTTTTACTTTTTCTAAAGCGGATTTGAGTACATCCCTGAATTATTTCCTGTATTCCCCAGATAATTTTTTATTGCAGAGCTTAAAGTTTGGTGCAAAGCATGCTGACTATATAGGCTCACACATCGGATACTGGAGAGGGTAATTAGGATATATAAATAGGTGTGGGAGATGACAGTGACAGCTCTGGAAATCCAACAGTGGATATGAAGTTTTAGGATAAAATAGTCAACGGAACAGAAACAGGCCCTCTGGCCCATGATGCAACCAGTCAATGTGCTCTCTCTTGTACACCTGTAGAAGTTCGAGAAAATGCTCTCTGATATACAGAATCTCCGTAATCTTCTCACGTGCTGATGTGCTTTCTTTATAATTGCATCAGTGCGCCGGGTCTAGGAAAGATCTTCAGAAATATGCACGCCCAGGAATTTGAAGTTTTTGAATCTCTCCACCATATAAACAGGGTTGTGGGTCCTCATCTTTCCTCTTCCAAAGTCCACAATCAGTTCTTTGGTTTTACTGATATTGAGAGCCAGGTTGTTGTGCTGGCACCATTTGGTCAATCGGTCAATCTCACTTCTATACTCTGACTCATCACCATCTGTAATTCGTCCAACAACGGTGGTGTCATCGGCGAATTTAAAGGTGGAGTTCGCACTGTGTCCGGCTGCACAGTCATGAGTATAGAGTGAGTAGAGCAGTTGGCTGAGCACGCAGCCTTGAGGTGCTCCCCTACTGATTGTTCATGAGGTAGAAGTATTTCTGCCAATTCAAACAGACTGTGGTCTGTGGAATGTCACTTAGCATCCTGTCCTCAGAGGAATCAAGTTCCAGCCTGCCCAACCTTTCCCTATAGCTATAGCTCCTCACAGACAATCTTAGGTAACTGAAACTGCAACTTGACCTTTAAAAGATATGTGCAAACAGTTTTTTATAAAGAATTGCAGCGGTACCATAAGGATTGCTGATTTCAGTTCATGACGTGGATAGATCTACATCTCCGAATATAGATTTGAAAAATTCTCTTTTAAGGGGCCTTCTCTTCTATTTCTACTTTCCACCTTTTCTTTTTTCTTTTCTTTTTTTTATTTTTATTTTTTATATACACACTTCACATTTTTCTACTCTCTACCATCTATTTTTCCACTCTTTCCCCTTTCTATTGTTTTCTTTTTCTTGTCTTGCTTACTTCCTTCTCATAACATAAAACTAGAGGTTGTACATGGAATGGATTACGGTATGACATAGTTGGCACCTAAAATTAGGTGCCACTGTATTGTTTTGTATTGTATTAACTTCTAATAAAATAAAAAAAATAAATTTAAAAAAAAGATATGTGCAAACAGTTTTTTATAAAGAATTGCAGTGGGTGCCTTGAACGTACAACAAGGGGTCTTGGTGGAGGCAGATACAATCGCAGTGTTTAAGAGGCTTTTGGATAGGCACATATGCAAGGAATAGAGAGATATGGATCATGTACAGGCAGGTAAGAATTCGGAACATGATGCCGGGACAAGGGTCTGGTCCTGTGCTGTACTCAGTCATGTTCTTTTGTTCTATGTTCTCTAACTCAGTCTTTCGGGTCCTCAGAGATCTTTTCTGTATTTTTTACACCTGAATCACATTTTTCCTGAAGCAGGTCAACCAAAGCTGAACACAATGCCGTAAGTGCGGCCTCACCGATATCAGTTACAACTGCAACCTAATGTCCCAACTTCTATTCTTGACTGATAAAGGCCAGCCAGCATGTAAAAGCCTTCTTTATCACCAAGGCTACCTGTGATGCTACTTTCAGGATATAGGAACCTCTACTCTAAAAAGGTCCCTCTGTTCTACAGTGTTCCCCAGGGTTCAACCATTCACTGTGTAAGTGCCCTGGTTTGAGTTCCCAAAATGCAACTCCATATTTATCTGAATTAAACTCCATTTGCCATTGATAGCTGATCAATATTCCACTGTAATTCTTGATAACCTTCTTGACTGTCTGTTGTACCACCTATTTTAGTCATCTGGTCATCTAAAACTTCCAAATTCTGTTTAGATAGCGTTATTAGTGCCTCCCCGGTTCTTTGAGGTGGCTCCTGCCAATATTCCTTGTCTCAGGAGCATACAGGGAAGCAGAGATCAATGCTGCATGGTAGACCGTAAACGTTTTGCTGGGTTTGAGGTCTTGTGAGTGTAATGGCCCGAACAATTATTTTCCAAGTTCAGGTTGAATTTATCCTGGTTGGTTAAAACTAGTCAAACCTTCTAAAGCAGAACATAGAAACATAGAAACATAGAAATTAAGTGCAGGAGTAGGCCATTTGGACCTTCGAGCCTGCACCGCCATTCAATATGATCATGGCTGATCATCCAACTCAGTATCCTGTACCTGCCTTCTCTCCATACCCCCTGATCCCTTTAGCCACAAGGGCCACATCTAACTCCCTCTTAAATATAGCCAATGAACTGGCCTCAACTACCTTCTGTGGCAGAGAATTCCAGAGATTCACCACTCTCTGTGTGAAAAACGTTTTTCTCATCTCGGTCCTAAAAGATTTATTCTTAAACTGTGACCCCTTGTTCTGGACTTCCACTACATCGGGAACAATCTTCCTGCATCTAGCCTGTCCAACCCCTTAAGAATGTTGTAAGTTTCTATAAGATCCCCCCTCAATCTTCTAAATTCTAGCGAGTATAAGCCGAGTCTATCCAGTCTTTCTTCATATGAAAGTCCTGACATCCCAGGAATCAGTCTGGTGAACCTTCTCTGTACTCCCTCTATGGCAAGAATGTATTTTCTCAGATTAGGAGACCAAAACTGTACGCAATACTCCAGGTGTGGTCTCACCAAGACCCTGTACAACTGCAGTAGAACAACTCCACATTCTATTAAAATTAGGTAAACCTTTTGAATAACATTACGTAAAATATTTATAGAAACTCCAAAATAGTTTTTGGAGCCGGAGCAGCACGATAAGAGCTGCTGCCTTACAGCGCCATAGACCCGGGTTTGATCCTGAATCTGGGTGCTGTCTGTACGGAGTTTGTACGTTCTCCCCGTGACCTGCATGGATTTTCACTGGGTGCTCCGCTTTCCTCCCAGACTCTAAATACGCACATGTTTGTAGGTTAATTGGCTTCGGTAAAATTGTAAAATATCCCTAGCGTGCACGATAGGGCGAGTGTGCGGGGATTGCTGGTTGCCGCAACTCTGGAAGCACTGATAAAGCCAATAAGGATTTCTACTTCAGCGTTAAGAAGGTTCCTACCCATGTCCCAGAGGGATACAAATCAAATCTCCTGTGCAGTGTAAATGGCAGGGTCAAAAATGTTGCAATCCTCTGGAAGAACCCGGGTGGCAAGAACAAAGGAAGGGATACAAATTGGCAATGGAACCCTTCTCCTGTTGAAATGCATAGAGCGTCACCTTATCAAAACCTCAAAGGCAACATTCTCAATTGGTACAATGACGTCTGTTAAATTTGGTCATTGTCCAAGCAAGAGATGCAGAGATGTTAACATCACCTATGTCATGACAGGTACTAATAAATATGTGCTGAAAAAGCTATCTAAAATTCAAAACTTCAAAAAAATATTTTAAAATCTTCAATACTTTTCAAACTATTGACATTTAAAAGGTATTTCAAATTTAAAAGTAGAAAGTTTTAAAATACCTTCAAATTGAAACACATAAATTCTACAAAACATAAATAATTTGGAACTAGCTAAATGCACTTATTCAATAAGCACACTCATTTCATGAAATCAATCTGAAGAGTATTTTCCTTTTTTAACAGCCACACCTGTCATGGAAATGCATGGAGTTGCTGAACCTGTACCCAGACAATGCCGAAAACCTCCCAATTTACAATAACTGCTGCCAAACTACAATGAAATTGGTGCTGCCTCAAATGTTGACGCCTTTGTAGAAACACCAGGAAGTTGAGGACTTCCGTGTCATGTGAATGGCCTTCAGCATGCTTTGGGTTGTCAGTCTGGCTTTACCCCAGCAGGGTTGCGCAATTCTGTATGTACTCCTTGTATTGTTCATTCAAATGGGGGGGAAAGGCCTGGAGCAAGTTTCGTGACATCAAGAAACGCTTTAACTCGACATGGAAAGAAATGACCTACTTGTTCCACACCCTTCAGCAGAGGCGTTCTGCTACAATGGATGTTTAGTTTACTTTAGTTTAGTTTAGTTTAGTTTAGTTTATTATTGTCATGTGTACGGAGGTACAGTGAAAAATTGTTTGTTAAATGCTATCCAGCCAAAGAAAAGACAAGAGTTCATCCAAATTAAGGTTCTTTTTTAGGAAAAGAGTTTTCTCCAAGCAGTAATATTCAAGGAAAATTTAACAATTATAATTCTGCCAGAATATAAGCGATATAGTGATATTTAAATAGAGGGATAATGAGACAAAGAATTGTTCAGTGCTGCTTCTAAGTTTTGGAACATGCGCAATACAAGAACAGGCCCTGCGGCCCACAATGTCTGTACCGAACATGATGCCAAGACTATCTTTCACCTGCCTGTACATAATCTGCATCCCTCCATTCCCTGCATATCTATATGCCAATCCAAAAGTCTTTAAATGCCATTGTCGTATCTATCTCCACCACCATCCCTCGAAGCACGCATCACCCTCGCTGGAAAAATCTTGCCCTTCACATCTCCTTTAAACATTGTCCCCATTCCTTAAAGCAATGCGCTAGACTCTAGAGTATTTGATTTTTCCATCCTGGGAAAAAATGTTCTGACTGTCTACTGTAAAGGTTCTGACTGTTTACCCTTTCTGAACACTTCAACCAATATTCTTTTAAATATGTTTTACCCAGTTGCTTTACACATTCAACATCGGCAAAAGAATGCAAGTCAGATCCTGGTGCAAACACAGCTTTTACACACATTCTCTCACACAGTTACTCATCCAATACTGAGGCACTATCTATCTGTACTTTCTTAAATACCATTTTGTTACATTTGGGAGGGTCTCAGATGTCTTCGTTCATCATGGAGTGCAAGGTTTGCTTCTCTTCATGAAGATTGTTCTCCTTCCTCAGGTCGTATCGATGCCACCTTAACACCTTTGGTTGGAGCTCTCAGCATAGGCCTTTGCAGGCTATGGAACCCACTGGTCTAGCTGGCAGTTATCGCAGTTCTTTTTTTTTTTTTTTTTTTTTTTTTTTTTAAATTAATTGTATTTTAACTTGTATTTTAACTTGTATTTTAACTTGTTAAGTATGGAAGCTATTTGAGGAAATGTGTGGTGTTATGTCTGTCTTGAAGCTGTCGTGGCACTGTAATTTCCTGTAAAGGATTATTAAAGGTATAATCAATCAATTCACTGTTGACTGAAGTGGAGTTATTGCTGCCCTGACTTGGTGATGAGGGTTCGTTGTATCCCTAAAAGATACACAAAGTGCGGGAGTAACTCAACGGATCAGGCAGCATTTCTGGAGGACATGAATAGGTCATGTTTCAGGTCCGGACACTCTTTTTACTCATTGCGGAAAGGGGAAGAAAGCTGGAAGAGAGGTGGGGAGAGACAAAGCCTGGCAAATGATGGATGGAATCAGATGAGGGAAGTTTTAATTGACTGATGGAGAGACAAAGGCCAGAAATGAAAAAACAAAAGGTTGTGAAATAAGGAGAGAAGATGCACAAAGTACGAGATGATACAATACGATAGAACTTTATTTATCCAAGGAGGGGATTAGGCCTGCCAACAGGCATAAAACACAATAAGATTCATGAAACATGAAATTAAATTGACGAATGGAAAGTCCAGGATTTGGGATGTGCAAAGATTGCAGAGTGGGGAGGGGAAAGGGGAGTCAGTGCACCCCACGACAGAAGGGAGAGGAATTGTACAGTTTGATAGCCACAGGGTAAAAGGATCTCCTGTGTCGTTCTGTGCTGCATCTTGGTGGAACCAGTCTGTTGCTGAAGGTTCTCCTCAGATTGACCAGTGTGTTATGGAGGGGGTGAGCTGTATTGTCCAGGATGCTCCATAGATGGAGGAGCATCCTCCTCTCCAAGACCACTTCCCATGAATCCAACTAAGCCCCCAGGAAGGAACCAGCCTTCCTGGTGAGCTTGTTAATTCTGTTGGTGTATGCACATGACAGCGAAGAAGCTGGCACTGGCCACCACCGATTTGCAGAACATCTGCAGCATCTTATTGCAGACTCCTCAGAAAGTACAGCCGACTCTGTCCCTTCTGGTCCAGGGCCTCAGCATTCCTGAACCAGTCCAGTTTACTGTCCAGGTAAACTCCAAGGTACTTGTACTACTTGGTAAACTGCACATCCACACCCTTGGTGGAGACAGGGAAACAGGATGGTTGCTCTCCTCCTAAAGACCACCACCAATTCCTTCATCTTGTCAGTGTTGAGCTGCAGGTGATTCATCCCCACACCACTCAACAAAGTAATTGACTAAGGTACACAAAATTGCTGGAGGAACTCAGCGGGTGCAGCAGCATCTATGGAGCAAGGAAATAGGCGACGTTTCGGGCCGAAACCCTTCTTCAGACTGATGGTTCACCTCTCGACCAAAGTAATTGACTAAACCTCTGTATTCAGCTTCCCTCCCCTCACTGATGCAGTCCACAATTGCAGAGCCATCCGAAAACTTCTGCAGGTGGCAGAAGTCCGAGTCCTGAAGTCCGAGGTGCAGATGATGAACAGGAATAAAAGAGGAATTTGCCCCTGTAAGGCCCCCGTGTTGCTCACTACTTAGTCCGAGACACACTTCTGTAGCCTGACATCCTGTGGTCAACCGGTCAGGTAGTTGGTGATCCAGGACACCAATGGAACATCCACCCGCATCTTTGTCAGTTTACCCACTAGCAGTGCTGACCAGATGGTGTTAAAACACTGGAGAAGTAATAAAAACATGACACTCACAGTGTTTCCCAGCTTGTACAGGTGAGCATAGGAACGATGGAGCAGGTGGATGATGGTGTTCTCAACCCCCGCCTTTGTTTGGTAAGTGAACTGCAGGGGATCCAGGTAGGGTTTAACCAGGAGTCGGAGGTGAGTGAGCACCAGCCTCTCCAGGGACTTCATGATGTGTGAAGTCAGCGCTACCGGTCTGTAATCAAAATATAAAGCCAGAGCAAGGGATATAGGTGGAAAGGGGTCAGGGGAAGGTGGTTGAAGAAATGGGTGTGCATCCAGGTGGGGCACAGGGAAGAGAGGGGGGGAAAGGGGTGCTTGTCACCTTATTTGGAGAGTTGATTGTTCACACCGTTGGGTTGTAAATGGCCTATGCTGAATATGTTGGGTGCGGTTGGAGATGTGTTGGATGCGAAGACTGGTGAGATGAAAGGTAGAATTAAGTGCTACTTTATTTTGCATTGTTTTGTTAATGAATAATAAGTTTAGAAAAAGTTTTCAATTCAATCCTCCAAATAAGGTAGAGGCAGGAAACTGAGGCCCCATGAATACATAGAAACATAGAAAATAGGTGCAGGAGTAGGCCATTCGGCCCTTCGAGCCTGCACCGCCATTCAATATGATCACGGCTGATCATCCAACTCAGTATCCTGTACCTGCCTTCTCTCCATACCCCCTGATCCCTTTAGCCACAAGGGCCACATCTAACTCCCTCTTAAATATAGCCAATGAACTGGCCTCAACTACCTTCTGTGGCAGAGAGTTCCAGAGATTCACCACTCTCTGTGTGAAAAATGTTTTTCTCATCTCGGTCTTAAAGGATTTCCCCTCTATCCTTAAGCTGTGACCCCTTGTCCTGGACTTCCCCAACATCGGGAACAATCTTCCTGCATCTAGCCTGTCCAACCCCTTAAGAATGTTGTAAGTTTCTATAAGATCCCCCCTCAATCTTCTAAATTCTAGCGAGTACAAGCCGAGTCTATCCAAGCTTTCTTCATATGAAAGTCCTGACATCCCAGGAATCAGTCTGGTGAACCATCTCTGCACTCCCTCTATGGCAATAATGTCCTTCCTCAGATTTGGAGACCAAAACTGTAGGCAATACTCCAGGTGTGGTCTCACCAAGACCCTGTACAACTGCAGTAGAACCTCCCTGCTCCTATACTCAATCTGCTTCTATTGTTTCTCATTCCTGCAGACCCAGGAATTCCTCATTAATGTTGAATATTCAGTGGGTTCATAACTGGGTCAGGATGTTGCTGCTGTCACCCATTCATCAATAATATTACAAAGATCGGTGGAGGGGCAGGTAGTGTAGAGAAAGCAGAGACTCTGCAGAAGGACTTGGGCAGGTTGGGAGAGTGGGCGGAGAAGTGGCAGATGGCATACAGCGTCGCAAAGTATGGAGTCATGCATTTTGGTAGCATGAATAAAGGCAAAGACTATTTTCGAAATAGGGAGAGAATTCAGAAATCGGAGGTGCGTAGGGACTTGGGAGTGTTGGTGCAGGATTCCCAAAAAGATAATTTGCAAGTCAAATCAGTAGTAAAGGAGGCAAATGCAATGCTAGCATTTATTTTGAGAGAATTAGAATATAAAAACAAGGATGTAATGCTGAGGCTGCATATATTGTGTGTTCCCTGTTCGGAGACTATGTATGAACCATGAGGTCCATTCGCGGGTGAAGTCCAAATCTGTGACTTTGAAATGGAGCACAACGATACAATACAATACGATGCGATACGATACAACTTCATTTATCGCGGTGGGATATTGGTCCGCCACCAGTCAAGAGATACAGTTCCAAGGCATTGAAAGTGTCATGTGCATTATAATAAAAATGAAATTGAAGTGACCAGTTTTTGCACAGCACATATGTAATATAGAATTGGGAGGAGTTGTACAGTTTGATAGCCACTGGGAAAACGATCTCCTGTGGCCTTCTGTGCAACACCTTGGTGGGACCAGTCTGTTGCTGAAGGCGCACCTCAGGTTGACGAGTGTGTCATGGAGGGGGTGAGATGTATAGTCCAATATGCTACGCAGTTTGAGGGGCACCATCCTTTCCAAGACCACCACCAATGAATCCAACTCCACTCCCAGGACTGAGCCAGCCTTCCTGATGAGCTTGTTGATTCTGTTGGCATCCACAGCCCTATAACCTCACATTACAAAATGTTTCACACTGTTTCGTCAACATGATAATCATAAACCTATGTAGTATGCCAATAGACTTAGTACTGTGCTGTGTAACGGTGAGTGACGGTGAGAAAGGGAGGGAAACATGGAATGCAAACGTCCCCGGGTGTTGTACCTCTTGTGAACAGGTTCACCCACTTAGAAGCTGTCGGGACAGAAGACGTTATTACACTGAGCGGCGGACTGGCTTGCGAAGCAAAAAGGGCTGTTGAGTCAAAACCAAATAGGCCAACATCAGGCAACGCCATTGTAGTTAGAGACTCCATTGTGAGAGGTACGGACAGGGGTTTCTGCGGGAACAGACGGGATTCGAGGATGGTGTGCTGCGTTCCTGGTGCCAGGATCCAGGATGTCACGGACAGAGTGCAGAAAATCCTCAAGGGCAAAGGTGAACAGCTGGAAGTGGTAGTGCATGTCGGCACAAACGATGTCGGAAAGAAGGGGATGAATATTCTGCAGCGTGACTTTAGAGAACTCGGAAAAATGCTGAAAAGCAGGACCTCCAGGGTTGTTATCTCCGATTTGCTTCAGTTCCTCGTGCTGGCGAGAGCAGGAACAGGGAGATACGGGACCTGAACGTGTGGCTGAGGAACTGGTGCACGGGGCAGGGATTTAGATTCTTAGATCACAGGGATCTGTTTTGGAGTAAGGGGGAACTGTACAAAAGGGACGGATTGCATCTTAACAGGTGGGGGAACAGCATTCTGGCAGGCAGGTTTGTCATTGCTACACGGGTGGTTTTAAACTGAATAAGGGGGGTGGGGTGTCAAATGGGATAGTCGAGGATGGAGTTAAAGGGAAAGGGTTTCTTAAATGTGTGAGAGGAGAAACAGAGGGGTGTAAAATTAGGGTAGAAGCAATAGGGTAGCAAGGTGAAAAGTGGCAGGCAGACAAATCCTGGGCAAAAATCAAAAAGGGCCACTTTTCAACATGATTTTATAAGGGGCAAGAGTGTTGTAAAAACAAGCCTGAAGGCTTTGTGTCTCAATGCAAGGAGCATTCGTAATAAGGTAGATGAGTTGAATGTGCAGATAGCTATTAATGACTATGATATAGTTGGGATCACGGAGACATGGCTCCAGGGTGACCAAGGCTGGGAGCTGAACATCCAGGGATATTCAATATTCAGGAGATATAGACAGAAATGAAAAGGAGGTGGGGTAGCGTTGCTGGTTAGAGAGGAGATTAACGCAATAGAAAGGAAGGACATTAGCTTGGAGGATGTGGAATCGATATGGGTAGAGCTGCGAAACACTAAGGGGCAGAAAACGCTAGTGGGAGTTGTGTACAGGCCACCTAACAGTAGTAGTGGAGTTGGGGATGGCATCAAACAGGAAATTAGAAATGCGTGCAACAAAGGTAAAACAGTTATAATGGGTGACTTCAATCTACATATAGATTGGGTGAATCAAATTGGCAGGGGTGCTGAGGATTTCTTGGAATGCATGCGGGATAGTTTTCTAAACCAACATGCAGAGGAACCAACGAGAGAGCAGGCTATTCTAGACTGGGTATTGAGTAATGAGGAAGGGTTAGTTAGCAGTGGAGGACAAAAGGCTTAATTAGGAAAGGGAAAATAGATTATGAAAGAAACCTGGCAGGGAACATAAAAACTGACTGCAAAAGTTTTTACAGATATGTGAAGAGAAAAAGATTAGTTAAAACAAACGTTGGTCCCTTGCAGTCAGAAATAGGTGAATTGATCATGGGGAACAAGGACATGGCAGACCAATTGAATAACTACTTTGGTTCCGTCTTCACTAAGGAAGACATAAATAATCTGCCGGAAATAGCAGGGGACCGGGGGTCAAATGAGATGGAGGAACTGAGTAAAATCCAGGTTAGCCGGGAAGTGGTGTTAGGTAAATTGAATGGATTAAAGACCGATAAATCCCCAGGGCCAGATAGGCTATATCTCAGAGTACTTAAGGAAGTAGCCCCAGAAATAGTGGATGCATTAGTGATAATTTTTCAAAACTCTTTAGATTCTGGTGTAGTTCCTGAGGATTGAAGGGTAGCTAATGTAACCCAACTTTTTTAAAAGGGAGGGAGAGAGAAAACGGGGAATTACAGACCAGTTAGTCTAACATCGGTAGTGGGTAAACTGCTAGAGTCAGTTATTAAATATGGGATAGCAGCACATTTGGAAAGTGGTGAAATCATTGGACAAAGTCAGCATGGATTTATGAAAGGTAAATCATGTCTGACGAATCTTATAGAATTTTTCGAGGATGTAACTAGTAGAGTGGATAAGGGAGAACCGGTGGATGTGTTATATCTGGACTTTCATAAGGCTTTCGACAAGGTGCCACATAAGAGATTAGTATACAAACTTAAAGCACACGGTATTGGGGGTTCAGTATTGATGTGGATAGAGAACTGGCTGGCAGACAGGAAGCAAAGAGTAGGAGTAAACGGATCCTTTTCACAATGGCAGGCAGTGACTAGTGGGGTACCGCAAGGCTCAGTGCTGGGACCCCAGCTATTTACAATATATATTAATGATTTGGACGAGGGAATTGAATGCAACATCTCCAAGTTTGCGGATGACACAAAGCTGGGGGGCAGTGTTAGCTGTGAGGAGGATGCTAGGAGGCTGCAAGGTGACTTGGATAGGCTGGGTGAGTGGGCAAATGCATGGCAGATGCAGTTTAATGTGGATAAATGTGAGGTTATCCACTTTGGTGGCAAAAACTGGAAAGTAGACTATTATCTGCATGGTGGCCGATTAGGAAAAGGGGAGATGCAACGAGACCTGGGTGTCATGGTACACCAGTCATTGAAAGTAGGCATGCAGGTGCAGCAGGCAGTGAAGAAAGCGAATGGTATGTTATCGCCATCTTGGTGAACGGCTGCTATCCAGCAGCCGTCCGTTTTAATTCGTTTTTTTTTATAGTTTTTAGTGAGTCCTGTTTTTCGTTTGTAGGGGATATGGACTTTTTAATGTGGGGGGTAGGTCTCAACTTTATTTCTAGGTCCCTACCTGGTCGGTGTGGCAGCTTTTTCTCCGGGTTGCCCGTCGACCCATCCTCGTGGCCCACCAGCGGGCTTGGAGCGCCGTTTCCTGGCGGGCACCGCCCAGCACCTCGGCCTCGGTGGCGGCACAGCGTTGGAGCGCTATCGCGGAGCGGAGTGGAGCGGGCGATGCCTTGCCTGGGTCGCCGCGTGGAGCGACGCGCTGGAGCTCTGGTGAGCTGGACCGCCGAGAGCAACAACTCCGGGCTGCGGGTCTGCGGAGCGGAGAGGCGGCGCCGACTTTAACATCGGGAGCCTAGGAGCTCCAAACCGGCGCAGCCTTGTCGGCTCCGGAAGCCGCGGTCTCCAACCAGGAAGCGGCCGTTCCAGGTAGCCCAGCCGCCGAGAAGACTCTCCCGACGCCGGGGCAAGACCACCCGGTGAGAACGGCCAGGAACATCGGGCCTCCATAGAGGCAATTGCGGTGGCCTCAATAGGCCTGACTTTGGGGTGAACTTGGGGATGGGGACTGGACATTGTGCCTTCCCCCACAGTGCTATCCACTGTGGGGGATGATTTTTTTGTCTAATGTAATCCTGTAAGTCTGTGTCCAAGATGGCTGCCGTGAAGGGAGAGTGAACGCTGGCGCGCTTTGGCTGCCGCTGCTCTCTCTTCACATTGTGTTTTTGATTTTCTGTTTTTGGAATGAATTCTGTTTTTAATTTGTGTCTCTGTGATGTCTTTATTACTTATTTTATTCTGATTATATGTTTTTATTTCTATTAACCTATGTAAGGTGTCCTTGAGATGTCTGAAAGGCGCCCATTAAATAAAATTTATTATTATTATTATTATTATTATTCATAGCAAAAGGATTTGAGTATAGGAGCAGGGAGGTTGTACAGGGTCTTGGTGAGACCACACCTGGAGTATTGCGTACAGTTTTGGTCCTAATCTGAGGAAAGACATTCTTGCCATAGAGGGAGTACAGAGAAGGTTCACCAGACTGATTCCTGGGATATCAGGACTTTCATATGAAGAAAGTCTGGATAAACTCGGCTTGTACTCGCTAGAATTTAGAAGGTTGAGGGGGGATCTTATAGAAACTTACAAAACTCTTAAGGGGTTGGACAGGCTAGATGCAGGAAGATTGTTCCCGATGTTGGGGAAGTCCAGAACAAGGGGTCACAGTTTAAGGATAAGGGGGAAATCTTTTAGGACCGAGATGCGAAAAACATTTTTCACACAGAGAGTGGTGAATCTCTGGAATTCTCTGCCACAGAAGGTAGTTGAGGCCAGTTCATTGGCTATATTTAAGAGGGAGTTAGATGTGGCCCTTGTGGCTAAAGGGATCAGAGGGTATGGAGAGAAGGCAGGTACAGGATACTGAGTTGGATGATCAGCCATGATCATATTGAATGGCGGTGCAGGCTTGAAGGGCCGAATGGCCTACTCCTGCACCTATTTTCTATGTTTCTATGTCTATGTAATCTCATAAAACTACAGTACTTCACTGAAATGTACAAATTTCTTCAGGAGCTTGACGAGTTGTTGTATCCACTGGATGGGGTCTCTTAAGCCACGAGTTTGAGTCTCAAAATAAGAAATGACACAAAGTGCTAGTGCAACTCAATGGGTTGGGCAGCATCTCGAGAGTACATTTAGTTTAGTTTAGTTTAGTTTAGTTTAGTTTAGAGATACAGCGCGGATACAGGCCCTTCAACCCACCGGGTCTGCAACGACCAGCGATTGGCGCACATTAACACTATCCTACACACAGCACACTAGGGCCAATTTTTACATTTACCAAGCCAATTAACCTACATACCTGCACGTCTTTGGAGTGTGGGATGAAACCAAAGATCTCGGAGGAAACCCATGCAGGACTCGGGGAGAAGTACAAACTCCGTACAGACAGCACCCGTAGTCGGGACCGAACCCGGGTCTCCGGCGCTGCAAGCGCTGTAAGGCAGAAACACTACCGCAGCATCACCACACGCCCTAATAGCTGCCACTGAATAGGCAATATTTTGGATTGAGACATTTCTTCAGATTTCTTCATTCCCAGGGTAACGAATCATGGAATTCTCCACCAAGAGATGACAGAGATCAGAAGATTTTTAGATATCATGGGAAATCAAGGGATGTGGTATTAGGGCAGGAAAATAGTGCTAACACAGTGATCCGATTGAATAGCCTACTCCTGTTTCTATTTCTTATGCATTTTTAATGTTCTTATTTGAGACAGGAGCAGGGGGGAGAAAGATGGAAGCGAGGTGGGACAGAACAAAATTAGGCAAGTGATCGGTGGACTCAGGTGAGAGGGGTTTCATTGGCAGATGGCTGGACAAAAGGCTGTGAGATAAGAATAAGGAGAGAAGAGGCATGAAATGTGAAGCCAGAGAAAGGGATGTAGGTGGAAGGGGACATTTAGGAAGAGGAAAAAGGGTAGGATTATGATAGAAATGTATGCGCATCAGTAATGATCTGTCTGGCAAAGTTGGGCACAAAGTACAGGAGTAACTCAGCGGGGCACGCAGCGTACCTAGAGAACATGAATAGGTAACGTTTTTGGGCTGAGATACTTCTTCAGAAGATCCAAAGAGAAGATGAACCAACTGAGTGACCTACTCCTGCTTCTATTTCTAATGTTGAGGCACGAGCAGGGCAATGGCAATCTGCTGCTGATCTGTCAATGTAAAAGCACTGTTGAAATCAAATGACTCTTCCAACTGCCTGGTAGTACAAGAACTGTGTACTAATGCGATATATCTGGTGCTTCACTGAGGAGGGTGACTCTGCAGGGATAACATGGGTTGTGTTAAGTTTACACAGGCAAAGGAGCAGTGTTATCATGATTAATCATGAAGCAATACTCAATGTAGGTCGCAGGTAAAACTGGAAACCCTAACAATAAAACATAATGCAATTGAGATATACAGTCTTGATTACAGATCATTTCCATCATGTGATTAGCCATATACTAATGAATAACGACAATACACCAGAAAACATTCCTGTACGTTAGAGGTCCCGTGTTAGTCTGAAGAAGGGTCTCGACCCGAAACGTCATCCATTCCTTCTCTCCAGTGATGCCGCCTGTCCCGCTGCGTTACTGAAGCATTTTGTGTCTAATTTCTGTTTTAGTGCAAGTCTTTAGTGTTGAAGCATTAACTAATCACCCAACATTAAAGCAGGAATAGTAACAGCATTTATATTCTCTGTCCCATCAACTAATGTAAATCCACTTTCGTCATTACAAGCTATCTGGAATTAATGAGAGATTGAACAGCATTGTCAGGTTTTTGCCACAGTATTTTCTTTCTGAGGAAACATAAATATGTTTATGTTGCCATGATGTAACAGCCAGAATTATAAAATCAGTGGAGCATGGAAATTAGAGATAGTGAGATCATTATAATAAAGTATAGGATTCAGCTGCTGAGAAATTAATGCGGTAGTTGTTCAATGAGCTCAACCTTGCAAAAACTTATTTTCTTAAAATAACTAAAAACATTTATTGTGTAGGAAGGAACTGCAGATGCTGATTTAAACTGAAGGTAGACCCAAAATGCTGGAGTAACTCAGTGGGTCAGGCAGCATCTCTGGAGAGAAGGTATGGGTGACATTTCGGGTCAAGACCCTTCTTCAGACTAGAGTCCGGGGAAAGGGAAACAAGATGATGTAGAGGGACATAGAACAAATGAATGAAAGATATGAAATATTTATGAATTCATGAAATATTCATTAAGTTACAGAGAAAGGTTGAACGTTAGGTCTTTATTCTTTGGAGCGCAGAAGGTTAAGGGGGGACTTGATAGAGGTCTTTAAAATGATGAGAGGGATAGACAGAGTTGACGTGGATAAGCTTTTCCCACTGAGGGTAGGGAAGATTTAAACAAGAGGACATGACTTGAGAATTCAGGGACAGACGTTTAGGGGTAACATGAGGGGAGACTTCTTTACTCAGAGAGTGGTAGCTGTGTGGAATGAGCTTCCAGTGAAGGTGGTGGAGGCAGGTTCGATTTTATCATTTAAAAATAAATTGGATAGTTATATGGACGGGAAAGGAATGGAGGGTTATGGTCTGAGTGCAGGTAGATGGGACTAGGGGAGAATACGTGTTCGGCACGGACTAGAAGGGCCGAGATGGCCTGTTTCCGTGCTGTAATTGTTATATGGTTATATGCAAAAAAGTAACAATGATAAAGGAAACAGGCCATTGTCAGCTGTTTGCTAGGTGAGAACGAGAAGCTGGTACGACTTGGGTGGGGAAGGGATGGAGAGAGAGAGTTATTTGAAGTTAGAGAAATCAATAATATTATTTAGTTACACCAGCATTTTGTGTCCAAAACACATTTCTTCATTATTTCTTGATATTTGTAAAATGTACAAGATTTCACCTCTCACTTCATTGATTTAAAAAAAACCAATGTGCATTATCCTTATTCAAATGTCTGCTTCTTCCAATTACAGAAACATCTGGGAAATTATCATGGAGTCCCGGAGATGCGACATAGAAGAAAGATATTGGATCATATCTGCTTCTCTATCCCACAGACAAACTTGATTTTCTATAATCATCTGAATTCCCTTTTCTCAAATATTTAACTACCTTCTGGTTAAAATTACTGCCAAATTTCTGAGTGTTGGAACCCATCTGCCGAGAAAACAAGATGATTTATCTTTCACATTATTTTGCCAATGCCATCTGTCACCTCTAATGACCACTCAACTGAGGAGATAATTTTCTCTAGCTACTCTTTTCAAGATCTTGCATCAGTTTAAAAACAGGTCACCTCTTATCTTTCACTGTTGCAAGGAAATAAGTTCTTTAATTTAGCATCCTCTCCTCCTCCATCCTCAGCCTAGTCCCTGGTAACAGAAAATTCTACACCCCATTTTTAAATCATATTTTATGAATTATATGAATTAAATTTATGAATTATATTTTCTGGTCCCAAGAAAGAAAAGAAGGTTGTCAAGCTAGAATGGGTACAGAGAAGATTTGCAAGGATGTTGCCAGGGCTGGAGGGTCTGAGCTACAGGGAGAGGTTGAGTAGGCTGGGACTCTATTTCTTGGAGCGCAGGAGGATGAGGTGTGATCTTAAAGAGGTGTACAACATCATGAGAGGAATAGATCTGGTAGATGCACAGAGTCTCTTGCCCAGAGTAGGTGAT
This sequence comes from Amblyraja radiata, assembly GCF_010909765.2. Taxonomy (NCBI): domain Eukaryota; kingdom Metazoa; phylum Chordata; class Chondrichthyes; order Rajiformes; family Rajidae; genus Amblyraja; species Amblyraja radiata. The sequence continues at coordinate 153,019,089 of NC_045956.1, forward strand.
TCGAGGACTAGAGGACATAGGTTTAAGTTGAAGGGGAAAAGATTTAATAGTATTCTGAGGGGAACTTTTTCACACAAAGTGTGATGGGTGTATGGAACAAACTACCAGAGGAGGTAGTTGAGGCAGGGACTATCCCAACATTTAAGAAATATACAGGTACATGGGTAGGACAGGTTTGGAGGGATATTGGCCAAACGCGGGCAGGTGGGACTAGCATAGTTGGGACATTTTGGCCGGTGTGGGCAAGTTGGGCCGAAGGGCTTGTTCCCACGCCCGATCACTCCATGACTATGACTCTAAGGTTGGAGATGGATGACAGTCTGCAACAGTCAGCTACAGCTTCATCGACGAGTTGTGTATTGCAAGCAGACCCGATGTGGATGAGTGTCCATGAAAAGAAAAAGATTAACCATAGCTGATGGTAGCCAGGAGGTTGTGATGTTTTTAAAAGTATGAGGACAAGAGTTTAGGGCATGGATGGTCTTGTTGGAGTGAAGGGCAAGGCAAGGAAGCTTGGATGAGGAAAGAAATTGAGGCTCTAGTCAGAAAAAAGGAGGCATGGGATAGGCAATTAGTATTGTGTATAAACCCAACGTAATGAACGTGAATTCTCCATTTACAGATAACCTCTAACTAACCTCCCCACCCCCCCCCCCCCCTTTCTCCCCAACAGGAGGAACTGCCTCAAAAATGTAGCCAGTATCTTCAAAGGCCCACATCGTCCTGATCACTGTCTCATTTCACTCCTGCAGTTGAGAAGAAGGTATAGGAGTCTGAAAACCGTGACCTCCAGGTTCAGGTAACAGTGGACAGAAGAAAAGAAGGACACTTACCGCCCCCACCCTCATAGGTGCTCTGGGTCGGCTGCAGGAGGTGTTGAAGGCGAGGGCTGCTGTCGAGGCATCAGACTGGTCGAGTGGGCCGCTCGATGCCCAGAAGCAACCTGAAGCCCCACTAGATCAGGCACCGCTCTAAGTGGCCGAGCGCGGAGAATGTATGAGGCTTGCAGCAGCTCGAGTGGCAGAGCAGTGGTAGAGGAAATCAACACGTCGCCTGGCCAGGGTTACCCCTTCAACTCTGACCCTGTACTGCCACCAGGACAACGGGCCTTTATGGCCAACTTAAGACTCAAATGTTTTTAAACTGTGGACTTGAAGGGTAAAGATGGCACCTGAAGCGTGGCAACTCTTGTGCATGGTCTACTGTCTTCCACTCTTGTACTTAGCATGATTATACCTAATGTATGGTAGGATTGGCACTGAACTGTATGCAAAAAAGTAATTTAAATGTACTTAGATACACTTGACAATAAAGTACCATTGAACCATAGTTTCTTCCCCATCGTTCTAGAGGAGCGGGTGAAATACTGTGAGCAATTTTGGGCACCATATCTGAGGAAGGATGTGCTGGCTCTGGAGAGGGTCCAGAGGAGGTGAACAAGAATGATCCCAGGAATGCGTAGGTAAACATATGATGAGCGTTTGTCGGCACTGGGCCTGTACTCGCTGGAGTTTAGAAGTATGAGGGGGGACCTCATTGAAACATACAGAATAGTGAAAGGCTGTGGATGTGGATGTGGATGTGGAGAGGATGTTTCCACAAGTGGGAGAGTCGAAGAATAAAGATCATTGCCTCAGAATGAAAGGATATTCTTTAAGGAGGAATGTCTTTAGTCAGAGGGTGGTGAATCTGCGGAATTCTTTGCCACAGAAGGCTGTGGAAGCCAAGACAGTGGATACATTAATGGCAGAGATAGATAGATTCTTGATTAGTATGGGTGATATGGGGGAGAAAGCAGGAGAATGGGGTTATGAGGGAGAGATAGATCAGCCATGATTGAATGGCAAAGTAGACTTCATGGGCCAAATGGCCTAATTCTGCTCCTATCACTTATGTTCTTATGAAATACAGTACTCTTTAGCCCAGATATGTGAAATGCTGGCTAGAATCCAGACCGCACCCAAAGCTGGAAACCCAGCAAGACAACTGGGTTATTTGCAAACACGTCAGTAACAAGGGAGTGCCTGTTATCAGAACAAAGTAACTTTAAAATGTAAATACTTCAGAGAAAAATTGGCAAATCTCCCATTCTAGTGGCCAGTTTTCACCTGCATATATACTTTTGCCGCCCGTCAGCAGGGCCAAAACCACTTATCATTGCAAATGATTGAATAATCTGTTTCACATTGTCAAAGGGTACACACACACGTGGCCAAATAAGCAAATGATTGTTCATACTTGAGAAATCATCAAATATGAGCAAATCATCTTTTGATCATACCTCTGAAGTCACCCAACTATCATTTGCCTCATCCTATCTGATCCATGTAATTAAAAAGTCATCAGGCTGTGGATTCCAGAACATGTGGACAGTTAGGTACAGAGCAGAAAAAAGTGAGGCGACACTGTCATAAGTGTTATCTCCCTGCTGAAATTTCAGATGAAATTACAGTAGAAGTTTCTTTTGAATGTCTGAAGTAACAGTTCCAATGTACATTTAAAACAATACATTTCCCTTTCTCCAGTTACTCCAGTTGTACTCAATTGCTCAGTACAACTTTAAAATCTACCAGATTAATCAATTATTTTTTGTCATGTGTCCCTGATAGGACAATGAAATTCTTGCTTTGCTTCAGCACACAGAACATAGTAGGCATTTACGACAAAACAGATCAATGTGTCCATATCTATATATTACTAAAAGTCTGTTCTTGACCGGTTTTGGCCATCTGTGCTGCGATTTCCGAGAGAACGCCGCCATCTACGGCCGTCATTTTTGGCCACCTTGCTCAGAGCCCCCCTCCGCCGTATGTGTGCCGAGGATTTTTCCCGTCGATGAAAAATGACAGAGATATTAATGATTTCACAAAATTCCCCATTCTCTCTGCTGCCCCTGCTGGCGGCAGGGGGGAGGGACTATAAAACCAGGAAGTGATGTGCCTCAATCAGTGTCTGCAAGCTGGAGGAAGGCAGAGGGTCACGTTTCTCTGAGCTGTGAATAACACTGAACACATGTGCACTCAAATGTAATTGTCCTTAGTGGTTCTAAAACGCTTGCATAATGTGTCTATTGGTTCTAAAATGTTTGCAAAAAGTGTTTATTGGTTCTAAAATGTTTGCAAAAAGTGTCTCTTTTGGTTCTACAATGCTTGCAGAATGTGTCTTTTTTGGTTCTAAAATGTTTTTTAGGTTCTCCTCCCCCTTTCTTCTCTCCCCCTCTCCTCTCCCCCCCTCTCCTCTCCCCCCTCTCCTCTCCCCCCTCTCCTCTCCCCCTCTCCTCCCCCCCTTCCTCCCCCCCTCTCCTCTCCCCCCCTCTCCTCTCCACCCTCTCCTCTCCCCCCCTCTCCTCCCCCCTCTCCTCCTCCCCCTCTCCTTTCCCCCCCTCTCCTCTCCCCCCTCTCCTCTCCCCCTCTCCTCTCCCCCCCTCTCCTCTCCACCCCTCTCCTCTCCCCCCCTCTCCTCTCCCCCCTCCTCTCCCGCCCCTTGTCCTCTCCCCCTCTCCTTTCCCCCTCTCCTCTCCCCCATCCCTCCCTCTCTCTCTCCCCTCTTTTTCTCCCCACTCCCCTCCCCCACCAGTCCTCCCCTAAACCCCCTCCCCTCCACACACCCCTACCCCCTTCCTCCACCCTCCCTCCCCCTCCCTGTTCCCCACCTCTCCCCCTCCCCTCTCAGCACACCCTCTCTCTCCCCCTCTTTCCCCTCTTTCCCCCTCTTTCCCCCCCTCTTTCCCCCCTCTCTCCCCCTCTCACTCCCCCTTCTCCCTCTCCCCCCTATTTCCACATCGCTCCCCTCCTCCCCCCCTCTCTACCCCTCCTCCCCTCCATCCCCTCCCCCACCCTCCCTCCCTCCCCTAAACCCCCTCCCCTCCACACCCCCTACCCTCTTCCCTCCCCCTCCCTCCCCCTCCCTGCTCCCCACCTCCCCCCCCCTCAGCACCCCCTCTCTGTCCTCCTTCACTCTCACCCTCTCTCTCTCTCCTCCCCTCCTCCCCCACCTTTCCCCCCTCACCCACCCTCCCTCTTATCCTCCTCTCCACCCCCCTATCCCTCTTGCCCCACTCTCTGTGTCTCTGTCTCTATCTCTGCCTCTGCCCCTTCTCTCTGCCCTCACTCTCTACCCCCGCCCCCCCCCCCCCCCCCCCCACCTCTAGATGTGACTGCAAGTTGGGGGCTATGCGTCAGTAGATAGGGTGGTTATGGGGTAAAAGGAGCAAATTAATAATATTAATATAATATCAAGGGGGTAATTAGCGTGAGTGCGGGGGGGGGGGTAGTTAGTGTGTGTGACGCTGCGTGCCGCCTCCCCCTCACAACCGCACGTTGGGGAAACAGACCCAACGGGTCTGCACTTGGTCTAGTACTATAATATAAATATATACACACATGAATAAATAAAATGATAAAGTGCAAATAACTGATAATTGGTTATTAATAATCAAAGTTTTGTCCGAGCCAGGTTTAATAGCCTCATGGCTGTGGGGAAGTAGCTATTCCTGAACCTAGTTGTTGCAATCTTCACGCTCCTGTACATTCTACCTGAAGGTAGCAGGGAGATGAGTGTGTGGCCAGGATGTTGTGGGTCTTTGATGATACTGCCAGCCTTTTTGAGGCAGCGACTGCGATAAATCCCCTCGATGGAAGGAAGGTCATATTTTTAATTTCATATTTCAACTTTGAACCTACAATTTGGATGTTGAAACAAACCCTTTTGAGCGTAATAAGCCGATAGTATATTGATGTTCCAACCATTTAAATTATTTGTTCTGTCTTTTATCTACATCCTCAATCCCTGCATTTCATTTTTCTTTGAAAAAATATTGTCCTGCCCCCTTACTCATTCATCTCAATTTTATTGTACGATAAATTTTTGAATTCCGTAAAGCCATTAAATCTAGATCTTCCTGAAAGATAATGGTTTCTGGCTGAACCAAGAATGATCACATGTAGGAAACATTTGAAAACATTTCAGAAACAGCTAGATTTTACAATGTGACGATTTTAGGACTTTCAATTATTTATTTTGGGTGATTTAAGATGATCAAAATTATTCTCTTCTTCCATAATCATCCAATCATGTTATTGCTAATTTGCAAAATTTAATGGAAAATGTACAAGTTGGATCCAATACACTTGATTTTGAGTTTTGATTTTACAGCATATCCCTTTAACGTGGTTTTAAGAGGAGTTTTCAATAATGGCATTTGCACATGATTTTCAAAAAGTCTGAAGAAGGGTATTGACCCGAAACGTCGCCCATTCCTTCTATCCAGAGATGTTACCTGTCCAGCTGAGTTACTCCAGCATGTTGTGTTTATCTTCAATGTAAACCAGTATCACCAGTTCCTTCCTACATATTTTCAAATCCATGATGGTTATAATTAAATATGTTCTCCCGTGCTATCTCTGTGAAGCCTGCATGTTCTTTCTGTGTCACCGTGGGTTACCTCAGGGTGCTCCAGTTTCATCCTGCATCTCAATGACAAGTTGGTTTGCAGCTGATATGAAAATTGATGAAGATATGGATAATGAGGAAGGTTGTCAAAGGATACATTAGATATATTTGGAAGACATAAATGGAAGACATTTAAAGACTGCATGGATGAACTACAAAAATTGTTCATCCCAGTTTGGCAAAAGAATAAATCAGGGAAGGTAGTGCATCCGTGGATAACAAGAGAAATCAGGGATAGTATCAAAGCGAAGGATGATGCGTACAAATTAGCCAGAAAAAGCAGCATACCGGAGGACTGGGAGAAATTCAGAGACCAGCAGAGGAAGACAAAGGGCTTAATTAGGAAAGGAAAAATAGATTATGAAAGAAAACTGGCAGGGAACATAAAAACTGACTGCAAAAGTTTTTATAGATATGTGAAAAGAAAGAGATTAGTTAAAACAAATGTAGGTCCCTTGCAGTCAGAAACGGGTGAGTTGATCATGGGGAACAAGGATATGGCGGACCAATTGAATAACTACTTTGGTTCCGTCTTCACTAAGGAAGACATGAATAATCTGCCGGAAATAGCAGGGGACCGTGGGTCAAAGGAGTTGGAGGAATTGAGTGAAATCCAGGTTAGCCGGGAAGTGGTGTTGGGTAAATTAAATGGATTAAAGGCCGATAAATCCCCAGGGCCAGATAGGCTGCATCCCAGAGTACTTAAGGAAGTAGCTCCAGAAATAGTGGATGCATTAGTAATAATCTTTCAAAACTCTTTAGATTCTGGAGTAGTTCCTGAGGATTGGCGGGTAGCAAACGTAACCCCACTTTTTAAGAAGGGAGGGAGAGAGAAAACGGGGAATTACAGACCAGTTAGTCTAACATCGGTAGTGAGGAAACTGCTAGAGTCAGTTATTAAAGATGGGATAGCAGCACATTTGGAAAGTGGTGAAATCATTGGACAAAGTCAGCATGGATTTACAAAAGGTAAATCATGTCTGACGAATCTTATAGAATTTTTCGAGGATGTAACTAGTAGCATGGATAGGGGAGAACCAGTGGATGTGGTGTATCTGGACTTCCAGAAGGCTTTCGACAAGGTCCCACATAAGAGATTAGTTTACAAACTTAAAGCACACGGCATTGGGGGTTTAGTATTGATGTGGATAGAGAACTGCCTGGCAAACAGGAAGCAAAGAGTAGGAGTAAACGGGTCCTTTTCACAATGGCAGGCAGTGACTAGTGGGGTACCGCAAGGCTCAGTGCTGGGACCCCAGCTATTTACAATATATATTAATGATCTGGATGAGGGAATTGAAGGCAATATCTCCAAGTTTGCGGATGACACTAAGCTGGGGGGCAGTGTTAGCTGTGAGGAGGATGCTAGGAGACTGCAAGGTGACTTGGATAGGCTGGGTGAGTGGGCAAATGTTTGGCAGATGCAGTATAATGTGGATAAATGTGAGGTTATCCATTTTGGTGGCAAAAACAGGAAAGCAGACTATTATCTAAATGGTGGCCGACTAGGAAAAGGGGAGATGCAGCGAGACCTGGGTGTCATGGTACACCAGTCATTGAAAGTGGGCATGCAGGTGCAGCAGGCAGTGAAGAAAGCGAATGGTATGTTAGCTTTCATAGCAAAAGGATTTGAGTATAGGAGCAGGGAGGTTCTACTGCAGTTGTACAGGGTCTTGGTGAGACCACACCTGGAGTATTGCGTACAGTTTTGGTCTCCAAATCTGAGGAAGGACATTATTGCCATAGAGGGAGTGCAGAGAAGGTTCACCAGACTGATTCCTGGGATGTCAGGACTGTCTTATGAAGAAAGACTGGATAGACTTGGTTTATACTCTCTAGAATTTAGGAGATTGAGAGGGGATCTTATAGAAACTTACAAAATTCTTAAGGGGTTGGACAGGCTAGATGCAGGAAGATTGCTCCCGATGTTGGGGAAGTCCAGGACAAGGGGTCACAGCTTAAGGATAAGGGGGAAATCCTTTAAAACCGAGATGAGAAGAACTTTTTTCACACAGAGAGTGGTGAATCTCTGGAACTCCCTGCCACAGAGGGTAGTCGAGGCCAGTTCATTGGCTATATTTAAGAGGGAGTTAGATGTGGCCCTTGTGGCTAAGGGGATCAGAGGGTATGGAGAGAAGGCAGGTACGGGATACTGAGTTGGATGATCAGCCATGATCATATTGAATGGCGGTGCAGGCTCGAAGGGCCGAATGGCCTACTCCTGCACCTAATTTCTATGTTTCTATGTTTCTATGTAATATAAATCATAAAGTCATTGCGACACAGAGGCATACAGCAAGAAAACAGATCGTGTGAACGGAAAGGGCTCCAATTGGCATCCAGTGTTGAGTGGTACACCTCAGGGCACAGTGGGGAAGTAGCTATTCCTGAACCTGGTCGTTGCAGTCTTCAGGCTCCTGTACCTTCTACCTGAAGGTAGCAGGGAGATGAGTGTGTGGCCAGGATGGTGTGGGTCTTTGATGATACTGCCAGCCTTTTTGAGGCAGCGACTTCGATAATTCCCCTCGATGGAAGGAAGGTCATAGCCGATGATGGACTGGCAGTGTTTATTACTTTTTGTAGTCTCTTCCTCTCCAGGGCGCTCAAGTTGCCGTACCAAGCCACGATGCAACCAGTCAGCATGCTCTCTACTGTGCACCTGTAGAAGTTAGAGAGAGTCCTCCTTCACAAACCGACTCTCCGTAATCTTCTCAGGAAGTAGAGGCGCTGATGTGCTTTCTTGATAATTGCATCAGTGTTCTCAGACCAGGAAAGGTCTTCAGAGATGTGCACGCCCAGGAATTTGAAGCTCTTGACCCTTGCAACCATTGACCCGTTGATATAAACGGGTCAATGGTTGCGTCAATATAAACGGGACTGTGGGTCCCCATGGTTGCGTCAATATAAACGGGACTGTGGGTCCCCATCCTACTCCTTCCAAAGTCCACAATCAGTTCCTTGGTTTTGCTGGTGATGAGGGCCAGGTTATTGTGCTGGCACCATATGGACAGTTGCTCAATCTCTCTTCTATACTCGGACTCATCCCCATCAGTGATACGTCCCACGACAGTGGTGTCGTCAGCGAACTTGATGATGGAGTTCGCACTATGACCGGCTACGCAGTCATGAGTATAGAGGGAGTACAGCAGGGGGCTGAGCACGCAGCCTTGAGGTGCTCCCGTGCTGATTGTTATCGAGTCTGACATATTTCCACCAATACGAACAGACTGTGGTCTGTGGATGAGGAAGTCGAGGATCCAATTGCAGAGGGATGCGCAATTGGATCCTCGACTTCCTCATTCACAGACCACAGTCTGTTCGTATTGGTGGAAATGTGTCAGCTTGTTCCATATACCCACCTGCGTGAAGTAGTTAGCCCTCAAGTTCTCATTAAATCTTTCCCCTCACACCTTAAACATGACTTCCAGTTCTTGATTCCCCTATACTGGTCAATTGGAAATGTGGGCAGAGGAATGCCAAGTGGAATCTAATCCGGACAAGGGTGAGGTGATGGATGTTTGGAGATTAAATGCAAGAGGAAAGTGCACTGCAAATGACAGGACCAAGGGCGGTATGGTGGCGCAGCGGTAGAATTGCAGCGTTACAACGCCAGACACGGGTTGGATACTGACCACGGGTGTTTTTCCGTATGGAGTTTGAAACTTCTCCCTGGGACCTGCGTGGTTTGTCTTTGAGATTTTCGGTTTCTCGGAAGCTCCAGCTACAGCCACAGGTCCGGTGGACTGGGACATCGGGAGCTCGCGGGTCCAGGTGGAGACTGCTTTTCGGAGCTCCCGCAACGCGACTTCTCCAGCCCGTGTCACGGGGTTGGATCAACCCAGAGCGGTGCCTTACATCGCCTGCCGCGGCTTCAATGGCCGCGGGACATTCCAGCGCCCGCCAGGGGCTCCAACATTGTGACATTTAGACCTGGAGCGGGGCCGTACATCGCCCGGCGTGGCCAAAAATGGCCATGGAACTTACCATCACCCGCCTGGGGCTTCAACATGGGCTTCAACATCGGGAGAAAAATGGAGAGCAGGGGAGATAAAAGACTTTGCCTTCCATCACAGTGAGGAGGAGGTTCACTGTGATTGATGTTTGTGTGAATTGGTTGTGTGTCTAGTAGGAATCATTTTTGTTTGTATGGCTGTAGAAACAGAGTTTCGTTTGAGCCTCACTGAGGTTCAAATGACAATAAATATTGTATTGTATTGTATTGTATTGTATTGTTTCCTTCCACACTCCAAAGACATACAGGTTTGTAGGTTAATTGGCTTGGTATAATTGTAGATTGTCCTTGTGTGTGTGTAGGATAGTGTTAGTGTGCAGGGATCACTGGTCTGTGTGGACTCGGTGGGCCAAATGGCCTGTTTCCGTGCTGTATCTCTAAACTAAACTAAACTAAACTAAACTGAACTAAAGACCTGATAGAAAGAATGCTACGCATGATTTGATGGGGTGAATAACTTTAAGAAATACATTTGTCGCGTTCAGTGTGGCTGAGATCTGACAGGTAAGTAAGGCTTCTTATATTTGGCAGTCAGCAGATTGCTAAAATGCAAATAACTGGGAATGATGTAAAATGTTGTCGTCCTGCTGAGTCACTCCAGCATTTTGTGTCGTCCCGCTGAGTTACTCTAGTACTTTGTGTCTATCTTCGGTTTAAACCAGCATCTGCAATTCCTTCTTACACATTTCGTCTGCTCCACTGCGAAATTTCCTCAAGATATGTCAACTTTGAAGAAATTCTCCTCCTCTCTCCGACGAGAGTTTTGCAACATTCTCTCTGGCTGCACCCCCTTAGTAATTATCTTTCATTCATTTTTGTTCTATACTTCTCTGCGTAATTGTTATATGGTTATATGGTTATATGATTCCATTTCCCCTGACTCTCAGTCTGAAGAAGGGTCTTGACCCGAAACGTCACCCATTTCTTCTCTCCAGAGATACTGTCTGTCCTGCTGAGTTACTCCAGCACTTTGTGTACATCTTCGGTTTAAACCAGCATCTGCAGTTCTTTCCTACAAAAACCTTATTAGACTGCTTTCAGTCTTCAATTCTAAAACTTTCCTACTTAAACCTCCACCTCTCTATTTCTTTCAAATGCACCTTCAAACCTACCTCATGCACAATACTTTGATCATCTAATATCTTGCAACATCTCTCAAATTAGGTTTGATAACCACACCTATAAAATTTGTTCGGACATTTTACAGTGTTAGGGGTGTAAAATGTTACTATTGTTGATGGGAGAAACTCTTGCCTTTCATGTGTTATGAAGGAATTTGTAACATGTTCGTGCAGACCCCAGAAAGATCTCATCTCCACCATTGAAATATTCAAATAAAATCTGGGTTGAGAACAATGTTGTTTGAGATTGGGTCACCCAAGTAACTTTATCATCATAAAATCATCCTGGATAATTACTGGATCACATACTTAAAGTTCACACGCAATATTTGGAGTTCATATTGCTTAACAAGAAAGATTATGTTCTGCCACATATCTGCATATATAATCTTTTATCTTCAATCACACGTGCAGCTGCTAATAAAGTAAATTGCTCAATGACATTTCATTTATCTCATGAGTACAGCAGGGGATCATGTCCTGACATTCTTCTTGCAGAATATATGCCTCAGTAGGTTTCTGAATATTGATTCCCAGAGAACAAAAAGTACTGGAGTAACTCAGCTAGTTAGCCAGCTTCTCCGGAGAACATGGAGGGGTGATGCTTCGGGTGAGACCCTTCTACAGACTGATTGTAGGCGGAGAGAGAAACCTGGCAAAGCGAAAAGGCAGGACAAGGTGTGACAAGTAATAGGTAGACAATAGGTCCAGGGTTTGTTTTGACAGGCGGATGGGTGGAGCAAACACCAGAGATAAGAACAGCAGGTGTGAGTCAGGTTTGAAGAGTCGCACGTTGTGAAGCTGGAGGGGGGTACGGGACTGGGGAGTCCAGGTGGAGATCAGGGGAAGGAGGAGGGGAGGAGAAGGGGGGGTACGGGGGATAAAGGATGGGTGGTTTGGGGAACGTGAGTAGTTAGATGTTACCTAATTGGGTTGTAAGTTAAAGTGGTGAGCAACCAGGAGATCCGGTAGGCCTCGACAGACCAAGTACAGCTCCAGCGAACACAGTTCAGCGAAACAGTTCCAACCTGTCAAAAAAACCCTTGCCTGTGCCGACCTATTACCACCCACACTTAGTCCTGCCTCTCCCCATTTCCAGCTTTCGTGTCCCCCTCAGCAATCCATGGGGTGGCACAATGGCACAGCAGTGGTGTTGGTGCCTTACAACACCAGGGACCCGGGTTCGATCTTGACTACAGGTACTGAGCTCTGTACAGAGTGTGTGCGTTCTGCCTGTGACCATGTTGGCTTTCTCTGGGTGCTCCGGTTAGGGGCGGAAATCCCGGGGGGGGGGGGGGGGGCAGGGGACACATGTCCCCCTTCTGTTTTGAGAGGTGGAGGACGATCCCCTCCATTTTTTGTAATCTGGATTTTAAAACCCGGTGAAATCTCTGCTTTCCGCGAGACAGTGAGGGTGGGACTGCTAATCGAGGGCGCCGATTGGACGAGAGAGACGTCGGTCAGCAGCCAATGGGGGCGGGACATGATGATTCAGAGCGATTATTGGAGGAGGGAGGTGTCAATCAGAGTTGCAAGTGGGAGGGGGGGGGTGGAACTGAGGATAGAGCGCGGTGATTGGAGGAGGGAGACGTGCCAAAACACTCTCGACAGCCCTGGACACAGACCTGCACCTCACCGCAGCCAGACCCGGTCTCCGGCGTTGCAATCCCTGCTGAACCGCCACTGGACCATCCCCGTCCCCACCCGAGTGCCCCCCCCGGGGGTTGCCAGAGACATCGGGGTCAGACGGGAGCGGTATGGAGAAGCAGCGCGGAGAAGCAGCGCTAAACCCAGCTCAACTCTGCCTGTCCCGCCAGGTTAACCTACAGCCCTGCCTGGACTTACAGGAACGACAGCCCAGGTTTACAGCCAGCGCAGAGAAACAGCGATAGTTCCACGACCCCAGGCTGGTGTCCCGTCAGTCCAGGCAGTGCTGTAGGTTAACCTGGCAGGACAGGCAGAGTTGAGCTGCATTTAGCACTGGATTGAACCTCCGAAGCCTCGCGTATGTGTGTGAGAGTGCGTATGCGCACGCGGCCACCATGAACTTGTGTCCCCCGTCACCCGGTCCCCCCCATATTTTCATAGCGATTTCCGTGCCTGACTCCGGTTACCTCCTACATTCAAAGACATGCAGGTTTGTAGGTTAATTGGTTTCTGTAAATTGCCCCTAGTGTGTAGGATGCGAAACTGGGGCAACATAGAACTAGTGCATGGGTGATCGATGGTTGGCATGGACTAAATAGGCTGAAGGGCCTGTTTCCACGCTGTATCACTCTATGACTCTATCACTCCAGAGATGCTGCCTGACCTGCTGAGTTACTTCAGCATTTTGTGTCCTTTTGTGTATTAAACCGGCAACTACAGTTCTTTGTTTCTACATTGTTTTCCAAAGGCTTTGCCAAGAAAGGTAATCAAATACCACCAGAAGACCACATAAAGGTGACCTGATCTTAATACAATAAGCATTTGACAAGCGCATAAGGAATGCAACAATGAGTTGTCGAAAGTGATGTCCATCACTTCTTGAAAGTGCTCGGCATTTCTACCTCTTGATCTCCTCACGTTATTCTCCCAGCTTTCATCAGCCCCTTGCAAATTGTTTCCTCTCTTCTGTAATAGTAGCAGCGCTAATGAACTTTGTAATACTCACATTTTCCACTTTTAAGTTCTGCACGCATACAGGTACAAGAACTGTTTGGTACAATGAGTTCAATGAATTTAAAAAATATACATATCTTTTAAAAACATTAATTGCAAATTTGTTTAACAGTCATTTTATCTTCATAGTCAGCAATTCTAATCAAACAAACCAAAAACAAATTATGTAGAAGATACACAAAAATGCTGGAGAAACTCAGCGGGTGCAGCAGCATCTATGGAGCGAAGGAAATAGGCGACGTTTCGGGCCGAAACCCTTCTTCAGACAAATTATGTAGAGTTGAGTTTTATTTCGGATGATTTTATATATTTCCAAATTATATTTTATTTCAGTTTCAAACATATCTTTGGATGCCATGACATAAAGCAACGGCAATATGCATGATTAAATACAATAATGGAAATACAACATAAGAAATGGAAGCAGGATTGGGAGATTCAGTCACTTGCGACTGAATGCTTCATTGCACCATGGCAGATCTTTCTCCCAGGTACCACTTTCTGGCCAATATATTTCTTAATAGCTTTCTCTGTTTATCTTCACTTTTACCCAAGAGCAAATTTGTCAACTTTGTTGCTTTCAGTTCCTTTTCAACCAGCCATGTTCAGCAACTAACACGTGTAGGAAGAAATTGCAGATGCTAGTTTAAACCGAAGATAGACACAAAAAGCTGGAGTAACTCTTTAGAACTCTTTAGAACGGAGAAGAGGAAACACTTTTTCTCACAGAGAGTGGTCAGTCTGTGGAATTCTCTGCCTAAGAGGGCAGTTGAGGCAGGTGCTCTGGATGCTTACAAGAGAGAGCTAGATAGGGCTCTTAAAAATAGCGGAGTCAGGGTATATGGGGAGAAGGCAGGAACGGGGTATGATCAGCCATGATCACATTGAATGGAGATGCTGGCTCGAAGGGCTGAATGGCCTACTCCTGCACCTATTGTCTATTGTCTAACTCAGCGGGTCAGACAGCATCTCTGGAGAAAAGGAATAGGTGATGTTTCGGGTCGAGACCCTTCTTGTCCTGAAGAAGGTTCTCGACACAAAATGTCAACTATACCTTTTCTCCAGAGATGCTGTCTGACCCGCTGAGTTACTCCAGCTTTTTGAGTTTATCTCCAGCAACTAAATGGTCTTTGACCAATAGACCAAACCTAGAGTACTAAACCATGACAAAAACATAGAACAGGAACAGGCCTTTCAGCCCTCCATGTATGTGATGAAATCGATGTCAAGATAACATCATCTCCTCTGACTGCATGTGACCCTGGCGCAGCGGCAGAGTTGCTGCCTTACAGCAAAAATGCAGCGCCGGAGACCCGGGTTCAATCCCAACTACGGGCGCTGTCTGTATGGAGTTTGCACGTTCTCCCCGTGACCTGCGTTGGTTTTCTCCGAGATCTTCCGTTTCCTCACACATTCCAAAGACGTACAGGTTTGTAGGTTAATTGGCTTGATAAATGTAAAAATTGTCCAGTATACTTTGTCCAACTTCCAGTATAGTCCAGTATACATTGTCCAACTTCCAGTATAGTCCCTGGTGGACCCTTTGGGTGTGATGACCACAAGGTACAAGGTATTCCCTGCCCATATATGTGCCTATCCAGAAGCCTCTTGAACACTACTATCATATCTGTGCAGGATGCCGCAACTATGCAATGCTGTCCTCGTCCACCCAATTTTGTTACCTTTCCCAACACCACCCCAGCCCACCCTCCAAATTCAATCATTTTTGCTTCCCTTTAGCATCTTGTTCCATCCGCCCATCTCTCCCTCGAATGATTCCCATTACTTCCTTACTTAACAGATTCCAGCACTTGTACCCTTTGTGTCCCTGTTCATCACCCTCATGCCTTCGTCTGTACATTTACTCTCCTCTCCCCCACCTTATTCTATTTGCCCCTCGCCCTCATCCCTCCTCAGTCCACCGATCACTTTTCAGCCTCTCACCTCCCCTTCTATTCATTGTACTGGCTGCCTCCCTTCTCCATTCTCAGTCCTGATACAGGGCCTCAACCCAAACCACTGACGATTCCGCTCCCTGGACAGATGCTGCTCCACCTCTTGAGTTCTTCCAGCAGTTTGTTTTTTGCAGCACTACAGATTGAACTTGTAAAATAGGAAGATTATGTAAAAGCATTAAGGGGAGCGGGTATCGAGATTAAAGAAATAAGTGTTAAAGAGTTGAGGTCTACAGGCAACAAATTACATCACTTTACACCCCAGCGGTATGAACATTGACTTCTCCAATTTCAGGAGTTCTTGCTTTCTCCTTCCTTCCCCTCCCTTTCCCAGCTCTCCCACAGCCCACTATATCTGCCTTTCTTTCTTCTTCCCAACCCAACACCCCTACGTCTGAAGAAGGGTCTCGACCCGACACGTCACCTATTCCTTCGCTCCATAGATGCTGCCTCACCCACTGAGTTTCTCCAGCATTTTTGTCTACCTTCACTTTAAATGAAGTTCATCTCATCCATAGTAATTGAAATGTATTATTCTTTATTTATTTAATTAATTAATTATTTTAAAATTAGAAGTACAATAATGTAGTACATAAGTACCTAATACATAATGACATATTACAGTTCATGTACAACTTCTTGTTTCAAATTTAACAGAATAGAACAGAAAACGAGACAAGCCAAGGTAGAGAAGAAAAGAGTATCATAAGCAGTGATGATAGTGTTAGTTCGTGAGATAGTAAAGAAAATCCGGAGAAAAGGTAGAAAGGGATGGAGAGGAAAAAAGAGAAGAAAAGAAAGGAAATATAAAGAAAGAGATTGAAAGAGATATACCTATTTAATAGGTATACAAAAATGCTGGAGAAACTCAGCGGGTGCAGCAGCATCTATGGAGCGAAGGAAATAGGTAACGTCTTCTGACCGACATCCACTACAAACCCACTGACTCCCATGGCTATCTGGACTACACTTCTTCCCACCCTGCCTCCTGTAAGGACTCCATCCCCCACTCCCAATTCCTCCGCCTACGCCGTATCTGCTCCCAGGATGATGCCTTCCACACCAGGGCATCTGAAATGTCCTCATTCTTCAGGGAACGGGGATTCCCCTCCTCCACCATAGATGAGGCTCGCACCAGGGTCTCTTCCATACCCCACAACACTGCTCTCTCTCCCTATCCCCGCACTCGTAACAAGGGCAGAGTCCTCCTAGTCCTCACCTTTCACCCCGCCGGCCATCACATACAACAAATAATCCTACGAAATTTTCGCCACCTCCAACGTGACCCCACCACTCGCCACATCTTCCCATCTCCCCCAATGTCTGCCTTCCGCAAAGACCGCTCCCTCCGCAACTCCCTTGTCAATTCTTCCCTTCCCTCCCGTACCACCCCCTCCCCGGGCACTTTCCGTTGCAACCGCAAGAAATGCAACACCTGTCCCTTTACCTCCCCCCTCGACTCCATTCAAGGACCCAAGCAGTCGTTCCAGATGCGACAGAGGTTCACCTGTATCTCCTCCAACCTCATCTACTGCATCCGCTGCTCTAGATGTCAGCTGATTTACATTGGTGAGACTAAGCGGAGGTTGGGCGATCGTTTCGCCGAACACCTCCGCTCGGTCCGCAAGAACCTACCTGACCTCCCGGTGGCTCAGCACTTCAACTCCCCCTCATATTCAGCACCTCATATTCCGCTTGGGGAGTCTGCATCCGGCGGGCATGAACATTGAATTCTCCCAATTTTGTTAGCCCTTGCTGTCTCCTCCCCTTCCTTAGCCCTCGGGCTCCTCCTCCCCCTTTATTCCTTCCTTCTCCCCGCCACCCCCCATCAGTCTGAAGAAGGGTTTCGGCACGTAACGTTACCTATTTCCTTCGCTGCATAGATGCTGCTGCACCCGCTGAGTTTCTCCAGTATTTTTGTGTACCTTCGATTTTCCAGCATCTGCAGATCCTTCTTGAATACCTATTTAATAGCTTTACCCACCCTTCATGAAATGTATTATTCTTTATGACATCTGTATATGACCTTTGGCTTTTGTGAGTCATCTGCTATTTCATTACCTTGTTCATTGTTATCTTCCTTTAATTTTCCATGGTATAAAATCAAAATACCAATGAGTTTATTTATCAGTGGCCTGGCACCAGAAGGGTTGCTTATCTGGTGAAATCTTCCTTGTATCAGTTTAGTAGAGCTCAGAGTTCAGGCTTTCCCACTGATTGAAAATCATTCTGCAAAAATATTGACAGAGGGTACTTGAATTTCAAATTACCAAGCAGCTTTACTTTTCATTTCATTTTATTGCAGTTACTTTTGTCCACTCCCACACACAAGGAAGACTTGGCACTTAGTTCAGCCCTGCAGTATGAAATTTTCTTCACTTACTGGGAGACAAAAGAATAAATCATCACTTTCAAATGGCTGCAAATGTAGAAGGTTTGGGCTACATCACTTAAACCTCATCTTTTCCACAACCATGTTAGCCCATGTGCCTTTCAATAGTTGAGAATCCCACAGAGACGATGGTCAAATTCAAAGACAACCACTGACCTGGATATGTGCACTTGGCACCTGCGTGCTCTGCGCTGATGTTATTCACTATTAGTTTTAACGCTGGCACAGTGAGGTGAGAAAACATTGACACAGGCAACGGATGTGTGTAATATTGTTAGAATAGACAGTACAAGCATGACCAGACCTGAATCAAACATATTGCTGGTCACTGCCAAATACCCATATGGTAATTTGACATGATTCATAGTGTTTTCAAAATATTTTGCTAAAATGGAGGTAGAATTGATTGTAGTATGTCATGTGAAGACCATACAGTCTGTCCTTATAACTGAAAACCTCCAGAAACATTAACATCCTTGTAAATCTTTTCTGCATCATTTAATGATATCCTTCCTATAGCAGGACATCCAGAATTGTATGCACTCCTCTAAATGTGGCCGCATCAATATCTTGTACAGCTATATCATGATGTCGCAACTCCTGTACTCAATACCCTGACAGATTAAGCCAAGTGTGCCAAAAACCTTCTTCACCACCCTATCCACCTGCGTCCACAACACTCCCTTGGGCCCTATCATTTACTTCGTAAGCCCTGCCCTAGTTTGACATACCAAAACGCAGCTCCCTGCCTTGGCCTACTCTATCTCCCTGTTGCCAAGCATTTTAACTCCACTAACCAAGGCCAGTTGGCTTATTTGCTTCTGTGATTATGTTCAAATGTGACATTCACAAGCATTGTCTCAATACTGCAGTTAAATGAATTTGTGAACTGAACCGTTTCCTGAACTGTGCATTGGCTCCACCCAAACATGTAGTTTGCTGAAAAAAAAAGTGCAGCATTACAGCAAGAAAGCTTGAAAAGTATTAGAGGTGATGCATCCCTCCCTGACACCACTGCGCCTATGGCCCCATTAGTTAAGTTAGAGGGCTGCATGCCATCATGCATCAGATATGGGTCACTCATCCTTTCCCACCCAAACCACCCAGTCCCCAAGTACTTTCCTCTGCAACCACTGGAGATGCAACACCTGTCCCTCTACCTCCTCTCTCGACTCCATCCAGAGACCTCGACAGTCCTTTCAGGTGAGGCAGAGGTTCATTTGCACCTCCTCCACCCTCATCTACTGTATCCGTTTTCTCGGTGTGGATTCCTCTATATCAACGAGACCATGCGCAGACTGAGCGATTGTTTCACTGAACACCTATGCTAAGTCCACCTTGGCCTACTCGATCTCCCTGTTGCCAAACATTTTATCTTCCATTCCCATTCCCATACTGACCTTTCTGGCCTGGGCCTCCTCCACTGTCAGAGTGAAGCCACATGTAAATTGGAGGAACAGCATTTAATATTTCACTTGGGCAGCTTACAGCCCAGTGGTATGAATATTGATTCCACAAATTTCAAGTAACCCTTGCATTCCCTCTCTCTCCGTCCCTCCCCCAGCCTAGACATCCTACTAGTTTCATTGTTCGTATCTCTTCGTTATCACTTCCTCCACAGCCAACAATGGACCATTGTGGGCTCCTGGGTAATCAGTGCCAGCTCTGGTTTGTTCTGTACCTTTTCATAGCTCTAGTTTCCCTCTCCCCTGACTCTCAGTCTGAAGAAGGGTCTTGACCTGAAACATCACCTATTTCTGTTCACCAGTGATGCTGCCTGATCCGCTGAGTTGCACTTTGTGTCTGTCTTCGGTGTAAACCAGCACCTGCAGTTCCTTCCCACACTGATGTGAGACTGAGGTGAATTTCTGCCGACAGTCATATTTGAAAAGCTGAAACACGGTCCCTCTCAAATGACAAAATCAAAGGCTTTTGCGAGAATAATAAAGACAATGTGCGTCGGTCACATTGCTCCTGCATCTTTCATTTGAGTTAAAGGTCCTGGTAATTTTGCTTCTAGATGGATGGAATCCACTTTGGCCACCAGGAGGAGAACCCAGTGCCAAACAGCAGGCAGGCAATCAATGGTTAACACAACCAGATCTATATCCTTTGATGAATAGAATTGTTGTGTCTCTGGCATCCCTTGGCATGGCCTTCTTGAAGGAGGAGCGGAGGTTACAAATTCATGGCTGATGTTCCTCCCAATCAATTCTTAAACTGTAGTCAGCATAGTCTCTGTTCCTGAGTCTTGTTATTTCTCAGCTGGCCCTACTGGACTTGTTGGCATTTGTGGATAATGGTGTGGCTAGACTGGACAGGTTGCTGTGGACCAAAGTTAAGGGCAGTCAGTTTAATGAGTGTCATGGATGAGGAGTTATTCAAAATGTTTCTTCCTGTGGATGCTGACTACTTCTTTGTACATGATAAGTTCTCCTTCATTCTTGATTCTCAGTGGAGTTAGACTTTGATGGTGTCAAAGAGTTATGGGGAAAAGGCAGGAGAATGGGGTTGAGAGGGAAAGAAAGATCATGCATGAGTGAATAGTGGAGTAGACGTGATGGGCAGAATGGCCTAATTGTGCTCCTATTTCTTACGAAGATAGATGGCTGGGGCAGGTAGTTTAGAGAAAGCAGGGACTCTGCAGAAGGACTTGGACAGATTGGACGAGTAGGCTGAAAAGTGGCAGATGGAATACAGCATAGCCAAATGTAGAGTCTCAGAATAGCCTCAGAATAAAAGAATGTATCTTTAGAAAGGAGATGAAAAGGAATTTCTTTCATCAGAGGGTGGTGAATCAGTGGAATTCATTGTCACAGGCGGCTGTGGAGGCCAAGTCAATGGATATTATTAAAGCGGAGATTGACAGATTTTCTATTAGAATCAGTGACTGGGTGTCAAGTGGTTATGGGGAAAAGGCAGGAGAATGGGGTTGAGAGGAAAAGATAGATCAGCCATGATTGAATGGTGGAGTAGACTTGATGGGCCGAATGGCCTAATTAACCATAACCATATAACCATATAACAATTACAGCACGGAAACAGGCCATCTCGACCCTTCTAGTCCGTGCCGAACACGTATTCTCCCCTGGTCCCATATACCTGCGCTCAGACCATAACCCTCCATTCCTTTCCCGTCCATATAACTATCCAATTTATTTTTAAATGATAAAAACGAACCTGCCTCCACCACCTTCACCGGAAGCTCATTCCACACAGCCGCCACTCTCTGAGTAAAGAAGTTCCCCCTCATGTTACCCCTAAACTTCTGTCCCTTAATTCTCAAGTCATGTCCCCTTGTTTGATGAACATTTGACTATTTTTGCTGTGATTGGCTTGACGATGCTGAAAATCCTCTATCGCGGTTATCTGTGTTTGCTGGAATTCCAACATTCTTTCCATCCACCATGTGAGCTTCAGTCCATGGATTTTCATTTGGACCTTTAACTTCGGATGTCTGTGAAGCTGCTTTTTTTATTCTCTAGCGGGGTGGAATTTCCAAACCAAGAACAGCTTGCGTTTGTCTTTAATTAGTTCCTGGATGTTCTAGTTGTTATCATCAAACAAGTTCTACATAGATCTGGATAGCAATGCAAGCAGTGACACAGGAAATTCATAGTGATCCAAACTGCCGGCTTCCAAAGCACAGATTTCAGTCAGCCAGCAGTTACCAAAATTTAAATGGATTCCAATATGACAGCAGTTAGCAATTAAACATTGACTGTTGTTGTGCACTACAGTACATCCAGCATGCTGTGCAGTTTGACATAATTCTCTCCATATAAACCAGTGAACAGGCAATCTAGCTCTCAGCTTGGATTTCTCTATATCTGTCTGATTGTTATATATTTTTTATAGTCCTCATTGAGAGAGCACCTGTAACTCATATCTTGTTGGTCTGTTCTGTGAGTTTAGTCAGATATTAGTGTCTCATTTATACAATAGTCAATTTCCGCACATTTCTTCACACAGCTTCCCCATTTCTTACTCTTCTCGCTACTGCAACTGCTGGGAGCAACCGTTTCCATGCTTACATTTCAGAGTAAAGTCATTTCCTTGTGCCCTGGAAAATATTCTGTGCAATCTTGCTGGTTCTCTACATTAGTCTTACTTGTAGTTTTGGTTATGGGGACAGTAATAGTTTCTACATATATCTATGCAACCGCTAACAGTTAGTTGTCTATCGCTAGTTTTAGTTTTAGTTGTAGAGATACAGCAAAGAAACAGGCGCTTCGGCCCACTGGGTCTGCACCAACCAGCGATCCCCGCAAATTAACACTACCCTACACACACTAGGGAACATTTTTACACTTACCAAACCAATTTACCTACAAAACTGTACGTCTTCGGAGTGTGGGAGGAAACCGAAGATCTCAGAGAAATCTCACACAGGTCACGGGGAGAACATACAACCTCCGTACAGACAGCGCCCGCAGTTGGGATCGAACCCAGTCTCCGGAGCTGCGAGTGCTGTAAGGCAGCAACGCTACCGCTGCGCCACCGTGCCGCCCGCGTTGGAGTGTTTTGTTTCTAGTGATATACATTTTTATATTAAAATCCTGTTGGCTTTTGCTCGTGCATTTACTGTAGGTTGTTCTCTAACTAATGAGGCCTGTAAAGTGGTGATTTTACCTGTGTAAGATTGTCTCTGTGCATACAATTTCCTTGCTATTATTGAAGCACTGTTTGTTGGATTGTGACCACGGGGACTTGTAATTTTCTTTCAATCGATAGTTAAAAACTATTCATATATTTTTAATTTTGTCTCAGCAGCAGCTGTGAATTTTTCTGTTTAACTTCACTTATATTTAGAATTTCTGAGTTGGTCTGCAATTTTATTGGCTTTGCTCCCCTTTGTGGCTTGGAACTGCGCAGAAATTATAGCCATTTTATTTCCTTACTTGCCTTTCAGAATAAAGTAATATCTCTGAATCCAGGAGATGAATCTCTATCTGGTGCTACAGGTAGATATCCTTTTGGGGTTCATGATAGCTTCAACAATGAGTATCCACCTCATATAACTGTCTCAAGCCAGAGTGGATTTAGTCATAGAGTCATAGAGTGATACAGTGTGGATACAGGCCCTTTGGCCCAACTTGCCCACACCGGCCAACGTCATCCCAGCTACACTAGTCCCATCTGCCTGCGATTGGTCCATATCCCTCCAAACATGTCCTATCCATGTACCTGTCTAACTGTTTCTTAAACGGTGGGATAGTCCCAGCCTCAACTACCTCATCTGACAGCTTGTTCCATACACCCACTACCCCTTGTGCAAAAATGTTACCTCACAGATTCCCATTAATTCTTTTCCCCTTCACCCTGAACCTATGTCCTCTGGTTCTCGATTCCCCAACTCTGGGCAAGAGACTCTGTGCAACTACCCAATCTATTCCTCTCATGATTTTGTATACCTCTATAAGATCCCTCATCTTCCTGCGCTCCATGGAATAGAGACCCAGCCTACTCAACCTCTCCCTATAGCTCAGACCATCCAGTCCTGGCATCATCCTCATAAATCTTCTCTGAACCCTTTCAAGCTTGACAATATCTTTCCTCTAACACGATGGCCAGAACTGTACACAATATTCTAAATGTGGTCTCACCAACGTCTTATACAACTGTAACATGATCTCCCAACCTCTATACTCAATACTCTGACTGATGAAAGCCAATGTGCCAAAAGCCTTTTTGACCACCCTATCTACCTGCGTCTCGACCTTCAGGGAACCATGCACCTGTAACCCTAGATCCCTCTGCTCTACAACACTCCCCAAAGGCGTGCCCTTGTTAGAAGTCCCAAAATGTAACACCTCACACTTCTCTGTGCATTCTCCTTACATTTCAGCACTTGCATCTTTGCAATGTCAAATTCTTCCCCTTTCCTTATAGTTCATCACCACCATGTCACTGCGGCACGGTGGTGCAGCAGTAGAGTTGCTATCTTACAGTGCCAGAGACCCCGGTTCGATCCTGACTACGGGTGCTGTCTGTACGGAGTTTGTACCTTCTTCCTGTGACCTGCGTGCGTTTTCTCCGGGACCTCCGGTTTCTTCCCACACTCCAAAGACGTACAGGTTTCGAGGCTAATTGGTTTGGTATCATTGTAAATTGTCCCTAGTGTATGTAGGATAGTGTTAGCATGTGGGGATCGTTGGTCGGCACTGACTCAGTGGGCAAAAGGGCCTATTTCCACGCTGTATGTCTGAAACTAAAACTCAATGTCACGTCTTGTTTCTCCGAACTGTTTTATTAATTAGATTTCCAAATTCAGATATGTTGCTCAGCAACCCATTTATTCTTCCACCTTCAAGCCATATGCTGGATTAGTGACACAGTGCACACACAATGATATATTTATAGCTAACAATACTGTTCCTTACTCAGTTACATAGGAAGCTGGTCTTTTGTGGGCAGTCCCTCAGGTATGAGATGACTTACTTTTACTCCAGGTTCTGTAGTAATTGATAAAGTCAATGTAGGAATTCTATACTCTTCCACAGATTTGGCTGGAGGTACCTGATGGGGTGGCTGTAAGTTAGGTGGTGAGTTCCTTCCTCCATTTAGTCAAGGCCTCTGTGCGATCCCAATGTACGATCCCAATCTTCACCGGTCTGAGCAGTCGTTGCACAAGGATTGCCTGTGGGGATACTTTGAGCACATATAACCATATAACCATATAACAATTACAGCACGGAAACAGGCCATCTCGACCCTTCTAGTCCGTGCCGAACACGTATTCTCCCCTAGTCCCATATACCTGCGCTCAGACCATAACCCTCCATTCCTGTCCCGTCCATATAACTATCCAATTTATTTTTAAATGATAAAAACGAACCTGCCTCCACCACCTTCACTGGAAGCTCATTCCACACAGCCACCACTCTCTGAGTAAAGAAGTTCCCCCTCATGTTACCCCTAAACTTCTGTCCCTTAATTCTCAAGTCATGTCCCCTTGTTTGAATCTTCCCTACTCTCAGTGGGAAAAGCTTATCCACGTCAACTCTGTCTATCCCTCTCATCATTTTAAAGACCTCTATCAAGTCCCCCCTTAACCTGCTGCGCTCCAAAGAATAAAGCCCTAACTTGTTCAACCTTTCTCTGTAACTTAGTTGCTGAAACCCAGGCAACATTCTAGTAAATCTCCTCTGTACTCTCTCTATTTTGTTGACATCCTTCCTATAATTAGGCGACCAAAATTGTACACCATACTCCAGAATTGGCCTCACCAATGCCTTGTACAATTTTAACATTACATCCCAACTTCTATACTCAATGCTCTGATTTATAAAGGCCAGCACACCAAAAGCTTTCTTTATCACCCTATCTACATGAGATTCCATTTTCAGGGAACTGTGTACAGTTATTCCCAGATCCCTCTGTTCACCTGCATTCTTCAATTCCCTACCATTTACCATGTACGTCCTATTTTGATTTGTCCTGCCAAGATGTAGCACCTCACACTTATCAGCATTAAACACCATCTGCCATCTTTCAACCCACTCTTCCAACTGGCATAAATCTCTCTGTAGACTTTGAAAATCTACTTCATTATCCACAACCCCACCTATCTTAGTATCATCTGCATACTTACTAATCCAATTTACCGCACCATCATCCAGATCATTGATGTACATGACAAACAACAGTGGACCCAACACAGATCCCTGTGGCACCCCACTAGTCACTGGCCTCCAACCTGACAAACAACCATCCACCATTACTCTCTGGCATCTCCCATTCAGCCACTGTTGAATCCATCTTGCTACTCCACCATTAATACCCAACCATTGAACCTTCTTAACCAACCTTCCATGAGGAACCTTGTCAAAGGCCTTAATGAAGTCCATATATACAACATCCACTGCTTTACCCTCATCAATTTCCCGAGTAACCTCTTCAAAAAATTCAAGAAGATTAGTCAAACATGACCTTCCAGGCACAAATCCATGTTGACTGTACCTAATCAGACCCTGTTTATCCAGATGCTTATATATATTATCTCTAAGTATCCTTTCCATTCATTTGCCCACCACTGACGTCAAACTAACAGGTCTATAATTGCTAGGTTTACTCTTAGACCCCCTTGTGGGGCTGCACAGTGTCTCTTCCTCATCAGAGGAGAGCATGGAGGATCAATTCTGGGCTGACGCTGAACAGGACAGGGAACTACATACCCCCAGGTTGCCTGGGGTGAAAGAAGACATGCTGGACATGGTGTCCCAGTTTTTCCAACCAGACCAAACTGGCCAAGACCTGGAGCCGAAAATAGCGGCTAGCATTGACTATATGTCCTTTAATCAACTACAGGCACTGGCTCTATCAGACACCATGGCACGACATTTACCTCCAGGGAACTGCAAGTCATTACATGTTCCCAGTGTAAACCAGTGCATCTGGAAACATGTGGGGTCATCAATTAGAACCAGTGATTTAAAAATTCAAAAAGTCCTAAAAGCCTTAACGGCAGGAATAACAGCTTTTGCCCGCACTTTGAAGGAGCAAAACATGACCTAAGACCACCAGGATGCACTGGCTTTACTATGCAACTCACAATATGAGTTGAACAACATTAGAAAAAGTGCAATTCAACCAGCATTAGACCCCAAATTTGCCGGCCTCTATAAACCAGGGACCTCCAAACCGCCAATTCTATTATTTGGAGGGGATTTACCTAAACAAGTCAAGGAACTTGATGAAGAGGCGAAAACACTGGGGCTCATAAAAGCAGCAACCAAAACCTACTACAGCCAAAAGTATCAACCCTACGGACCCCCCAGACGGTCAACACAAATCGGATCAAGCGCAAAAACCAGGAGCACCCAACAGCGGTCTTTTTTAGGCCATGGCCCAGACCGACCGCCCTGGAAAATGCGCAAGCCTTCAACCCAACAACAGACCCAGACAACGGTGCCTCAACTCCCACGGAGGATGCCGAAGAAATAACACACCTACCACTGGTAACCATGGAGGTAGGTGGGTCTGGTTCCTTAAAAATTAAAGGGAGCATGAAAGTTGGTGGGAGGTTACGATATTATTTGGATGCATGGAATAAGATAACTACAGACACTTACATTCTAAGCAGTATCCAGGGTTATACCATAGAATTTATATTAAAACATAACCCTCCAGTACAGCATGTACCGAACCGAATGTTCGTGCTCACAGGCATTGAAAAATCCAAAGCACATGCTGAACTACAACGACTATATAAAAAAGGAGTAATTGAACACACCCAACACGAATCACAGGAATTCGTGTCCAATATCTTTATAAAAAACAAGAAAGATGGTGGTTGCCGCATCATCATCGATTTGACAACTTTAAACACCTTTGTACAATATATTCATTTCAAAATGGAAACCTTTGTTACTGCTAAGCAATTAGTTTCCGAAGGCTACTATATGGCAAGCATCGATTTAAAAGATGCTTACTATACAGTACCCATAAGAGGTGACCACAGATGTTATTTAAAATTCAACAGGATGGGACAGCATTGGCAATACAGGGCACTACCAAATGATCTAACATCAGCCCCCAGGTTATTCACAAAAAATTTGAAACCAGCCCTGGCGTTACTGCGAAAACAAAAACACATGGTAATGGCATATCTAGATGACATATTTATTGTTGGCAAAACTTTGGAATTGGCCAAACAAGCAGTAACAGCCACAAGACAATTGTTTGAAGAACTGGGATTTATCATCCATCCAGTTAAGTCTAAATTAACGCCTTCAACAAAAATGGATTACCTGGGGTTCACCATTAACTCAGTTCTCATGTCAGTGACTTTGCCGAAAGAAAAGGGTACAGCCTTACAAGAGGCTTGCAGCGAAATCATTGACATCACCAAACCCTCCATTAGACTGGTAGCCGAGTAATTGGGAAAATAGTGGCCGCATTTCCAGCCACACAATTCGGACCTTTACACTATCGAAATTTACAGAGAGCAAAAATAAGAGCACTCAAAATTAATGGTGGCCATTTTGACAGACCAATGAAGCTACCTACAGAGGCCATAATAGAACTAAAATGGTGGGAACACAACATCAAGTATTGTTCCAACCCAATAATTATCAGCAACCCGTCTATGGTACTACAAACTGATGCCAGTGCACTTGGTTGGGGAGCCACCAATTCCATCTCCAGCTGTGGAGGGAGATGGAATGCACAGGAGGCATCATTATTAAAAGCACGGGGCATAAACTACCTGGAAATGTTAAGTGCATTCCATGGCCTTAAGTCATATTGTTAAATCACCAGCATGTTAGACTACAAATTGACAACACCACCGTGGTAGCATATATCAACCATATGGGTGGAAATAAATCGACATAATGTGACAATCTGGCCAACACAATTTGGCAATGGTGTATCCAGAGAAATATTTGGATATCAGCTACCTACTTACCAGGTAAACTAAATTTAGTGGCAGACACCAGGTCACGCAAATTCAATGAAAACACTGAATGGATGTTGGGTAAAAATGTATTTGCTGAAATTACAGCACGGTATGGAACACCAGATATCGATCTTTTCGCATCCAGGCTAAATCACCAGTTACCAAGTTATGTTTCATGGGAACCAGACACTGGGGCAGCAGCAACAGATGCATTTTCGCTGCATTGGGGGAAATTGTTTATTTATGCATTCCCTCCTTTCTGCCTCATCAGTCGGGTATTAAGGAAAATACAACAAGACTCTGCGTCTGGTATTTTGATAGTACCCGATTGGCCTCCTCAGCCATGGTTCCCGGTGATACTAGACATGGTATTAGAACCGTGCATCACCATCCAACTTAGACCAAATTTACTGGTCCATCCAGTAACACAGGAAAGTTACCCTTGTCAAAATCATACAAACCTATTAATTTGTAGAGTTTGAAAGCGCCTCTACAACACCTGGGACTGACGGACCGAACAATGGACATGATTGCATCGGCCCACAGACAGTCCACCAAAAAACAGTACTTGGTGCACATCAAGAAATGGGGGAAGTACTGTCACGACAATAACCTCAACCACAGATCAAACAACATTCCGTCTGTTCTGGAATTTCTGGCCAGCCTTCACTACGATGAAGGGCTCAGCTATAGTGCCATCAACTGCGCCAGAAGTGCTCTGTCAAACTACCTGTGGCAAGGAACAGAGCGGCATTCTGTAGGGACACACCCCCTGGTAACCAAACTCATGAGGGGCATTTTCAATACAAATCCCCCAAGAACCAGGTACACCCAAATTTGGGATGTGAGCATTGCATTGACCATGTTGAGAAACTGGTCTCCACCTACAGCTCTGTCCCTACAGAAACTAACTATGAAAATGGTCATGCTGATGGCTTTGGTCACGGCACAAAGGGTCCAGTCGCTACAAAAACTAAGGCTGGACAACTTGACTATTTCATCTGGGAATTTGACTTTTCATATCCATGAATTAATTAAACAGAACAGACAGGGAACAGCAGGGCAAAAAATAGAGTTCAGGGCCTACCCGACGGATGATCGCCTCTGTATAGTAACTCACTTAATATTATATATGGAACAGACAAGAATCATCAGGGGGAAAGAAATGGCACTGTTAATTAGCCACAAACAGCCACATAAAAAAAGTGACAGTCCAGACCATCTCACGATGGCTAAAACAGGTCCTAATAAAGGCAGGAGTAGATACTAACATTTTTAAATCTCACTCCACCAGGGCTGCAGCTACATCAGCAGCAATACAGTTGGATGTTCCTATGGACCAAATCCTCAAGACTGCAGGATGGTCAACAGAAAGAACGTTCCAACGATTTTATAATAAACCGGTCATAGAACCTGGAACATTTGCAGAAACACTTTTAAGTTCTGTAATATGATTTTACCCATAAATAGGGGCTATGATTTGGAGTTAATAAAAACATTTTCGTTGTTTCAATATCGTATTGATATCTAATGATGTTAACACTTCTCCCCACAATCAAGGCATATGTGAGGCATGGACTCGTTCCACGGCAAGAAATCACAGAGCTTTAAAATCTTCACGTAGTCACTCACGTGACTCCGAACTAAAATAGTAAGATTAAACGAGAACTTACCAGTTTGACGTTTGATCTTTATTTTATGAGGAGTAACGTTGAGGGAATACGTGCCCTCCGCTCCCACCCTTGATCATATACTCAACTGGTATCTCATCTCTGATCTTACTATGTTTAGTCATTACAGTTATCTGTGATTCCACACCGCTGTTTTGAAGAATGACACGCATGCGTCCTAGCGGGGTTCTTCACGTATTCCCTCAACGTTACTCCTCATAAAATAAAGATCAAACTTCAAACTGGTAAGTTCTCATTTAATCTTACTATTTCTACACTAACTTCCCTCAATGTCCTAGGGAATATCCTGTCCGGACCTGGAGACTTATCCACTTTCATATTTCTCAAAAGTGTCAGTATTCCTCTTCTTTGAATCTCATAGTTTCCATAGCTACTCTACTTGTTTCCCTTACCTCACATAATTCAATATCCTTCTCCTTGGTGAATACCGAAGAAAAGAAATTGTTCAATATCTCCCCCATCTCTTTTGGCTCTGCAGATAGCTGTCCACTCTGACTCTCTAATGGACCAATTTTATCCCTCGTTATCCTTTTGCTATTAATGTAGCTGTAGAAACCCTTTGGATTTACTTTCACCTTACTTGCCAAAGCAACCTCATATCTTCTTTTAGCTTTTCTAATTTCTTTCTTAAGATTCTTTTTACATTCTTTATACTCCTCAAGCATCTCATTTACTCCATGCTGCCTATAATTATTGTAGATCTCTCTCTTTTTCCGAACTAAGTGTCCAATTTCCCTTGAAAACCATGGTTCTTTCCAATTTTTACTATTTCCTTTCAACCGAACAGGGACATAAAGATTCTGTACTCTTAAAATTTCACCTTTAAATGTCCTCCATTTCTCTTCCACATCTTTCCCATAAAACAAACTGTCCCAATTTACTCCTTTTAAATCCTTTCGCATCTCCTCAAAGTTAGCCTTTCTCCAATCAAAAATCTCAACCCTAGGTCCAGTTCTGACCCTCTCCATAATTATATTGAAACAAATGGTATTGTGATCACTGGTCCCGAACTGTTCCCCAACGCATACCTCTGCCACCTGACCAGTCTCATTTCCTAACAGGAGGTCCAGCACCGCCCCTTCTCTAGTAGGTACTTCTATGTATTGCTGCAAAAAACTATCCTGCACACATTTTACAAACTCCAACCCATCCAGCCCATTTACAGAATGTGTTTCCCAGTCTATGTGTGGAAAATTGAAATCTCCCACAACCACTACCTTGTGCTTACTACTAATATCTGCAATCTCCTTACATATTTGCTCTTCCAATTCTCGCTCCCCATTTGGCGGTCTATAATACACCCCTATAAGTGTTGCTACCCCTTTCCCATTTCTCAGTTCCACCTAAATAGCCTCCCTAGACGAGCCCTCTAATCTATCCTGCCAAAGCACTGCTATAATATCTTCCCTGATAAGCAATGCAACACCTCCACCTCTTGCCCCTCCAATTCTATCACACCTGAAGCAACGAAATCCTGGAATATTTAGTTTCCAATCACAGCCCTCCTGCAACCATGTTTCACTGATCGCCACAACATCATACTTCCAGGTGTCAATCCAGGCTCTAAGTTCATCCACCTTTCTTACAATGCTCCTAGCATTAAAATATACACATTTAAGAAACCCACCTTCTCTTATTCTCTGTTTAATGTCTTTTTCTTCTCTCTCCCCTACATTTTGGGTCAGAGTGCTACCATTCTCTGCCTCCTGCCTCACACACTGACTGCTAGCTTTCCCAATTTGAGTCCCTCCCCCCAACCATACTAGTTTAAAGTCTCCCCAGTAGCCTTTGCAAATCTCCCCGCCAGGATATTGGTCCCCCTCGAGTTCAAGTGCAACCCGTCCTTTCTGTACAGGTCGCACCTTCCCCAAAAGAGGTCCCAATGATCCAGAAACTTGAATCCATACACACTGCACCAGTCCCTCATCCACTCATTTATCCTCCACCTCGCTCCATTCCTACTCTCACTGTCGCGTGGCACAGGCAGTAATCCTGAGATTGTTACCTTTGCAGTCCTTCTCCTTAACTCTCTACCTAACTCCCTAAATTCTTCTTTCAGGATCTCTTCTCTTTTTTTTTAACCTATGTCGTTGGTATCTATATGTACCACAACCTCAGGCTCCTTGCCCTCCCATTTCAGGATTTCTTGGACACGTTCAGACACATCCCTGACCCTGGCACCAGGGAGGCAAACTACTATCCGGGTCTCCTGTCTGCGTCCACAGAATTGCCTATCCGACCCCCTGACTATAGAGTCCCCTATTACAATTGCCCTCCTCTTCTTTTCCTTACCCTTCTGAGCAACAGGACCGGTCTTTGTGCCAGAGGCCCGGCCGCTGTTGCTGCCCCCAGGTAGGCTGTCTCCCCCACCCTTACACAAACATGAGTACTTATTTTCAAGGTGTACAGCCACCGGGGTACTCACCAGTCCCTGCCTCTGCCCATTGCCCTTCCTAACTGTGACCCAGTTTTCTGGTCTCCCGTGGTCTTGGAGTGACCACCTCCCTGTAACTCCTTTCTATGACCTCCTCGCTCTCCCTGAGCAGACAGAGGTCATCGAGTTGCTGCTCCAGGTTCCTAACACGGTCCCTTAGGAGCCCCATCTCAACGCACCTGGCGCTGATGTGGACGTCTGGAGGGCACTCCGACTCCATGACCTCCCACATCTGACATCCAGAACAGTAAACTGCCCTGGCCCTCATTCTCCCCCTTATCCAAATACAATAAAGCCTTACCCGGGATACAAGCCAATCAGCTGCTGCCTCTAGTCCGTTCGACCAATCAGAGGCTTCCACCAGCCCCCTTAATTTGAAGTGTGATCTGCGAATGGAACATTGCAGATTTTGGCTCCTCCCTCTGTAACGGCTCCTGAGCCACTGTTGAAACAAGCCCCGCGATGGGATTTACACTCACGGCTTGGACGTCGCTCCTCCCTCACCAACGGCTCCTGGGCCTTAACTCCCGGAATCCTTAACTCCCAGAATCCTTAACTCCCAGAATCCTTAACCTGAAAGCAGAAATGTAAACCCGGGGTTGCACCCAATCAGCCGCTTCCTCTGGTCCTCTTCCACCAATCAGAGGCTTCCACCAGACTCCTTCTCTGGAAGTGAGATGGAACGTTGCAGATTTGGGTAACTCCTCCTCGCACCAACGGCTCCCCGGGCCTCTGTAGAAACAAGCCCCGCGCTGTTTTTATACTCACAGCTCCAGGTAACTCCTCCTCGCACCAACGGCTCCCCGGGCCTCTGTAGAAGCAAGCCCCATGCTGGATTTTATACTCACAGCTCCAGGTAACTCCTCCTCGCACCAACGGCTCCCCGGGCCTCTGTAGAAGCAAGCCCCGCGCTGTTTTTATACTCACAGCTCCAGGTAACTCCTCCTCGCACCAACGGCTCCCCGGGCCTCTGTAGAAGCAAGCCCCGCGCTGTTTTTATACTCACAGCTCCAGGTAACCCCTCCTCGCACCAACTGCTCCCCGGGCCTCTTTGCCCTCCTGTTAATCTCTTCCCATGACGGAGCTCAAAACAGAGTGTCAGTTTTGGGAGTTTGGTATTGGGCATGCTAACAATGTGGTCTGCCCAAAGGAGCCTAATGCATGGAGCCAGGACTATAAATGAAAAATGCTGAGGATGCATAGCAGGTCAGGCAGAACATATGGAAAGAGAAACAGAGTTAACATTTCAAGTTAATAAACCTGTAGTCAAAGGTGCCATGTTTCAGGTGCCTGAGATAAGCAAGATCTCATGCCTTAACGACTATCATCCAATGGCTTTGACATCTATCATCATGAATTGCGTTGAGAGGTTAGTTATGGCACAAATTAACTCCATCCTCCCAAGCAACCTTAACCTACTGCTGACCTGTAGGGGGTATGGCTGCCTAGCCTGTAGCTGTCTGTTTTTCATTTCTTTTTTCTTATTTTTAGTTAGTTTAGTGTTTTGTTTTTAAGGAGTTCTAGCTTTTTTATGTGTGGGGAGGGGGGGGGGGGAAGGGGGAAACTAATTTTCAGGGTCCCTACCTGGTCGGAGATGCAGCTTTTCTCCGGGCTGCACTTTCGACCCGTCCTCGCGGCCTACCAGCGGGCCTGGAGCGGTATTTCCTGAGGGGACCGCCCGGAGCATCGGCGGCGGCGGCTGCGGAGCTGCGGGTCCGAGGAGCGAGGGGACCGCCCGGAGCCTCGGCATCGGCGGCACCGGCATCGGCGGCGGCGGCACCGGCATCGGCGGCGGCGGCACCGGCATCGGCGGCGGCGGCGGAGCTGCGGGTGTGAGGACGGCGGTGCAGCGCTGGAGCGCCATTGCGGGGCGGGCGGTGCCTTGCCTGAGTCGCCGCTCTGGAGCTGGGACCGGCGTTAAAAACATCGCGGAGCTGCGGGTGGCGGCGCTGAACTTTACATCGGGAGCCTGGGATCTTGCGACGAGATCGCCAGTTGAGCTCCATTCGGCGCAGCCTTGTCGGCTCCGGAAGCCACGGTCTCGAGTAGGGAGGCGGCCGTTCCAGAGTTCCCATGCCGCTGAGAGGACTCTCCCGACGCCGGAACATCATCACCCGGCGAGGACGGCCTGGAACATCGGGCCTCCGTAGAGGCAACTGTGGAGGCCTCAATAGGCCCGACTATGGGTGGACATTGGGGATGGGACTGGACTTTGTGCCTTCCCCCATAATGGGAACCATTGTGGGAGGATGTTTTTATGTTAAAGCTATTTATTATTGTTATGTTTGTATTCTTTTTTATGTGCTGCATTGGCAAAAGGAATTTCACTACATCTAGGTGTATGTGACAATAAATCAACCTTTGAACCTTTGCTACTTCCATACCGCCACAACAACTCTACAGTTAATGCCATCTTCCTGGCCTTACACTCATCCCTGCAATACCTGGATGAGAAGGACACCTAGTCAGACTCCTATTCGTCAACTATATATCTGCTTTCAATACCATTATCCCAACCAAGGCTATCTCCAAACTCATGGAACTTGGAGTCAGCACTCGCCTCTGCAACTGGATCCTTGACTTCCTGACCAACAGACCACAGTCAGTGAGGATAGGTGATAATTAATGCTACATGATAATTCTCAACTCTGCTGCCCACATGGGTGCATTCTCAGTCCGAATATACTCCTTACACTGGGTACACTGGGATACCAATCCAACTCAATGTACAAGTTAGTAGACGGCACCACTGTCAAATAATGATGATAATAATAATAATGATAATAGACTTTATTACGGACTCACGGTCCAGACAAGGGGCAACATTACATAAAAATGAATTGCATATTAAAAAATATCATAAAGTACATTTAAAATCTTAGTATATCACTTATAAAAGCATCATAAATTATATATTTAAAAAAAACACAATACAGGAATTAAAAATCCAGATTAAAAGAATGATCAATGTCCTACAACGAGACAACGATACCAGTGTCTCCACAGCTGGGATTTGTAGCGTGTAGTGCTAACCCTTATGTTTGACAAGGCAACAATAATTACGTTTTTAGAGTCATTTATCCTGCAAATGAATTTATACATATGATTTCTTAGGATAGCTTCTAAAGTACTGACTCCTGCAGCCACAAACATGTTACTAGCACTACACCATCTAGGTTTCCTTAGCAGTGTTCTCATGGCATCGTTATATGACACCTTTAGTCTCTGCAAACTTGTCTTTCCATAGTTCGACCACAGGTGCGCAGTGTAGAGTGGTGTGCAGTATGCTCTAAATAGTGACATCTTCACCACATCAGCACATGCACCAAATTTATGCAAGAGAATATTTGCCTGTACATACAGCATGCGTTGCTGCATATGATGAGACAGCATAGAAAGGAGATTGAGAACCTTGTAACCTGGTGCCAAGACAACAACCGCTGCCTCATTGTCAGCAAGACAAAGGAGATTGTGATTGACTTCAGGAAGTGAAGCAGTACATAGTCCCCAGTATACATTGATGGCACCAAAGTAGAGATGGTCAAAAGCTTCAAGTTCGTAAGAATAAATATCATCAGCAATTTGTCCAGCCAAATCGAAGCGATGGCCAAGAAAGCACACCAACAATTCTACTTCCTTAGAAGACTTAGTAAGTTTGGCATGTCCCTGCCAACCCAACACCAACTTCGACAGATGAGCCATAGAAAGCATTTTATTAGGATGCTTCACAGCCTGGTTTGAAAGCTCTTCCATCAAAGACCGCAAGAAATTGAAGAGAGCTGTGCTTGTAGCCCAGATCATTATGAAAACCAACCTCCTTTCCACTGACTCCATCTACACTTCCATCTATACTTTACGCTGCCTCAGCAAGACCACCAGCATAATCAAGAACCACTCCCACCTCTTCCCTTTCCCGTCAGGCAAGAGGACAGAAGTTTGAAAACGCATACCTCCAGATTCAGGGGTCATTTCTTCCCAGCTGTTATCAAGCAACTGAACGGTTCTCTCATCAGCTACAGTGTGGTCCTGACGTACCATCTACCTCATTGGAGACCTTTGAAGTATCTCTAATCGGACATTACTGGACATTATTTTGCATTACATGTTGTACTCTTTATACTTTATCTGTGCAATGTGGGCAGCTTGATTCTAATCATGTGTAGTCTTCTCTCTGACTGGATAGACACAACAAAAAGCTTTTCACTGTACCTCCGGACACAATAATAAACTGAACTAAACTAAACTAAAACTGTAATAGCCATGGTGGAGAAATAATCAACCTTTCAGGTCACCCTTTATCAGAAATCGGAGAAGTAGAGTTAACATTTCAAGTTGAAGCCTCTTCTATAGATTTCCTCTTTCTGTGCTGTCTATCTCAAGTTAAAGTTACATTTATTATCACATGCACCAATTGGTACAGTGAGATTTGAATTACCATACAGCCATACGAATAAATAGAACACAATACACGATAGAATTTAACATGAACATCCCCGCACAGCGGAATCAACGTTTCCCACTGTGAGGGAAGGCAATAAGGTTCGTCATCTTCCTCTTTGTTCACCCGTGGTCGTGGCCTTTGACTCCATTACTCTGTGACACCATTCAACAACCCTTGCAGGTATTAATTAATGTGAGTAAAATGATAGCAACAACTCGCATTTATGTGACACTTTTATCAGAGTTATATCAGACCAAGGGAGATGGGTTGCACCTGAACTGGAGGGGCACCAACATCCTTACAGGGAGATAGACACAAAACATCACCCATTCCTTCTCTCCAGAGATGTTGCCTGTCCCGTTGAGTTACTCCAGCTTTTTGTGTCTATCTTCGGTTTGAACCAGCATCTGTAGTTCCTTGTGGAGTAGACCTTAACCCACTAGCTGTCTCCTCCCACCCTCCCATCCGCCTGCCCTCGGGCTCCTCCCCCTCCTCCCCTTTTCCTTCTTTCTCCCACCCCCCATCAGTCTGAAGAAGGGTTTCGGCCCGAAACGTCGCCTATTTCCTTCGCTCCATAGATGCTGCTGCACCCGCTGAGTTTCCCCAGCAATTTTGTGTACCTTCTGTAGTTCCTTGCTTACAGGGAGGTCTGCTATTGCTACTCGGTGGGGGGAGTTAAATTAGGATGGCAGGGGGGGAGGGAACCAGATCAGTAGGTCACCAAATTGAAGAGCTTATGAGAAAGTGGAGTTTATGACAAGTAAGTCTCAAAGGAAGGACAGGCAGGGAGAAATTCATGAACGTGGGCATATTATAGGTAAAGCTGATGAATTTAGAGCCTGGATCAGTGCTTGGAACTATGACGTTGTGGCCATTACGGAAACTTGCTTGCGAGAGGGACACGACTGGCAGCTCAACATGCCTGGGTTTCAATGTTTCAGGTGAGGTAGAGCGAGGGATAAAAGAGGTGGAGGGGTAACTTTACTAATCAGGGACAATGTCACGGTGAAACTCAGAGAGCAGATACTGGATTACAGGATTTCAGCTACAGATTGAATAGACAGATTGTTTTTCTCTGGAATGTCGGAGGTTGAGGGATGACTTGATAGAAGTAGATAAAGTTATGAGAATCATTGATATGGTGG
This sequence comes from Amblyraja radiata, assembly GCF_010909765.2. Lineage (NCBI taxonomy): Eukaryota > Metazoa > Chordata > Chondrichthyes > Rajiformes > Rajidae > Amblyraja > Amblyraja radiata. Next base: position 153,056,794 of record NC_045956.1, read on the forward strand.
ACTGTCAGAATATTTTTACCAGGGTGGAAATTACTAATTCTAGAGGACATATCTATGAGGTGAGAGGGAGAAAGTTTAATGGAGATGTGCGGGGCATTTCTTTTTCACAGAGATTGATGGGGGCTTGGAAGGCACTGTGAGGGATATGGTATTGGTGTTTCAGAGGCTTTTGGATAGGCACATGGAAGTGCAGGAAATAAAGTGATATGGATCATGTACAGGAAGATTAGATCAGTTTAACTTGGCATCATGTTCGGTACAAATATTGTACTGTTCTAAATTTTATATTCTATGTTCAAACATTATACAGTGGTGATATCAAATCATTGAATCTTATGAGTCCAAAAACTCCAAAGAGCCCATCCTACTTAGGCGATTTTTTCGGCGAATGTCACAGTCGTAGCAGGTCGCCGAAAAAGCGGAGACTGGACCCCCCCTACGACAATGTCTGCGACAAGCTACGACAACCTACCACCTGGTCAACGTCAAGCTACCGACAACCGGCGACCCATTAGGACGTCCACCTACGACCACACAGGCGACATAGAAACATAGAAATTAGGTGCAGGAGAAGGCCATTCGGCCCTTCGAGCCTGCACCGCCATTCAATATGATCATGGCTGATCATCCAACTCAGTATCCCGTACCTGCCTTCTCTCCATACCCTCTGATCCCCTTAGCCACAAGGGCCACATCTAACTCCCTCTTAAATATAGCCAATGAACTGGCCTCGACTACCCTCTGTGATTCACCACTCTCTGTGTGAAAAAAGTTATTCTCATCTCGGATTTAAAGGATTTCCCCCTTATCCTTAAGCTGTGACCCCTTGTCCTGGACTTCCCCAACATCGGGAGCAATCTTCCTGCATCTAGCCTGTCCAACCCCTTAAGAATTTTGTAAGTTTCTATAAGATCCCCTCTCAATCTCCTAAATTCTAGAGAGTATAAACCAAGTCTATCCAGTCTTTCTTCATAAGACAGTCCTGACATCCCAGGAATCAGTCTGGTGAACCTTCTCTGCACTCCCTCTATGGCAATAATGTCCTTCCTCAGATTTGGAGACCAAAACTGTACGCAATACTCCAGGTGTGGTCTCACCAAGACCCTGTACAACTGCAGTAGAACCTCCCTGCTCCTATACTCAAATCCTTTTGCTATGAAAGCTAACATACCATTCGCTTTCTTCACTGCCTGCTGCACCTGCATGCCCACTTTCAATGACTGGTGTACCATGACACCCAGGTCTCGCTGCATCTCCCCTTTTCCTAGTCGGCCACCAAACGTGGTCGGCGACAAACTACGACAACCAAAGTCAAGCTATGACAAGCAACGACCCTGTCAGTAACTGTCGTCGGTTGATGTAGGTAGTGCGCAATGGAATTCAACAAAGTCAGCACTCGGCGACAACCAATGTCACCTGGCGACAACCTGCGTTATCCCGGCGACAACCTACGACAGGAGAAGACAAGCTACGTCAAGCTACGGTTTGAACATTTCAAAATCGAGTAGCGACCAGAAAAACGTTACGACTCTTTAGGCGGCTTGAGGAGACTACTCACGACCATATAGGCATCACCCCGCGACCATGTTTCAACAGCCTAGTCGCCTGTAGTCGCCGAAAAAATCGCCTAAGTGGGACAGGGGCTTAAGGCTGGTTTTTTTTGCGATCATAAAAAAAGGGAGAGAGAGGTAGAAGAACATAGAAGATTAGAAATAAAATAGCCTCGGAGGAAATCTGGGCATGAAGTCAACGGAGGAACAAAATAAATCAGGATTACTCAAGTGACCTAAGTGGGAGAGAAACCTGGAGCATTGTACACGGGATGTTGCAAAGGTGGCAGGAAAGGTGACAGGAAAGGAGAGGAGGTGAGACCTTGAAAGTTGTGATCTTTGAAGACCACAGTGAGATTTTTTAATCAACGCATTGCCACACACAGAACCAGTCTAAGTCAGTGGGTGGGAGGTGAGCAAATTTTGGTGCAAAGTTGGATACAGACACCTGAGCTTTGGATACTGTCAAGATTGAGGACAATAGTCGACACAAAATGTTGGATTAACTCAGCGGGACAGGCAGCATCTCTGGAAAGAAGGAACGGGTGACGTTTTGGGTCAAGAGCCTTGTCAAGAGTGAAGAAGGGTCTCAACCCGTAACGTTATCTGTTCCTTCTCTCCAGAGATGCTGCCTGTCCCACTGAGTTAATCCAGCATTTTGTGTCCATCTTCGGTTTAAACCAGCATCTGCAGGTCCATCCTACACTTGAGGACAATAGTAGCTGGAGTATCTCATTGGAATGGTAGAGTTTGGAGGTGGCAAAGACATTGATGAAAATGGATGTTGTGGACAAGCAATTAACTTGCCTCGAGTTTGGAGACAATAGAGGTCAAAGTGGAACTGCAGATTATGTTTGCAGAGCAGCTTGGTTCTGGCTCAACCATCATTCCAAGGAGAAGAAGTGGAGACACAAAATGCTGGAGTAATTCAGCGGGTCAGGCAGCATTGAACAGGAGAACATGAATAGGTGACGTTTCAGGTCAAGACCCTTCTTAAAAATTGAGTTTGGAGAAGGCAGAGGGCAAAGTGGAACTGCAGATTATGTCTTCAAAGCAGTTTGGTTCTGCCTCATCCATAATCCCAAGGAGAGGAGAGTTGGAGGAAGTGTCCTTCCTTGTAAACCAGCACCTGCAGTTCCTTGTTTCTATGAGAGGAAGTGGAGTCAGTTGCCGAGAAACAGAGTTTGTGGTTGAAACTGAAAGCAATATTACCGTGACATTAAATTAGCAGATATTTCCACTCAATCAATACTGAATGCCAGACAAGCAATGCATGAAATCAGAGGCAGCCTGCAAGTGGACAGAGTCACCAGTGCACAGGTGGTAGTTGGGCGGAGGTGGGGGCTTTTTCACAGCAAAAGAATATCACCAAGTAGTGGACAGTAGATGAGAAATTGGAGGGAGGTGGGGGGGGGGGGAGGTTGGGTGGTCAAGCAGACATTCTTGTCTACTCTGTGGTGGAACGTTGCAAAGGTATTGAGAGAATGGCAGATGGTGTAACATGGAGTAACATCCACAAGTCAAGTCAAGTTTATTCGTCATATACACATACGAGATGTCCAGTGGAATGAAAAATGTTGGAATTTTCTCCAGTAAAGTAATATTTATTGAAAATGTTTGGAATTATGTTGTAATGTGGGAAAATTACCAGCTTTTCCTATTTTTCTTTTCTGATTTCAAGGACGGAGTTTTTTTCTTTGAGGTCTCAGAATCAGTTATCGGTACAGCCTGGAAGCAGCCTTTCAGCCCAATCTATCCTTGCCAACCGGGTTTTATAGCTAAACTGGGCCAACTTGCTTTCATTTAGCTCATATCCCCCAAATTTGTCCAATCCATGTACACATATAATTGTCTTTTAAACATTTGCTATTGCACCCACCTCTACAGCTTCCTCTGGCAGCTCATTCCACCCTCTGTGTGGAAACTTGCCCCAAAGGGTCCTTTTAAATCTCTCCCCTCTCTCTTTAAATCTATGTCCTCTAGTTTTATCTGATCAGATTGGATAGAATACAAAGCAAAGCTTTTAACTGTACCTCAGTGCATGGGATAATAATAACCCTAAACACAAACTTAAATCTAGACTTCCCGATCCAGGGAAATTCACTGTAACCATCCACTTTATCTATGCCCCTCATGAATTTCTAACCCCCAAGCTCCTACACTCAGGGAATAAAAGTCCCAGATTATCCAGCATTTTGTAACTCATGGCCATGAGTTCTGATAACACACAAAGTAATGAGGATGTCAATGGGTCAGGCAGCAACCCATGGATTGAATGGACAGATATAATTTTGGGTCGGGATCCTCCTTCAGATAGGAGTAACATAGAAACATAGAAAATAGGTGCAGGAGGAGGCCATTCGGCCCTTTGAGCCAACACAGTCATTCATTGTGATCATGGCTGATCGTACCCTTTCAATAACTCCTGCCTGCCTTCTCCCCATATCCCTTGATTACACTAGCCTCTAGAGCTCTATCTAACTCTCTCTTAAATCCATCCAGTGATTTGGCCTCTGTGGCAGGGAATTCCACAAATTCACAACTCTATGGGTGAAAAAGTTTTTTCTCACCTCAGTCTTAAATGGCCTCCCCTTTATTCTAAGACTCTGGCCTACTATTCTAAGTAATGGGGAGAAAGCTGTAAAAGAGAGGTGGGGGGAGGACAAGGTCTGACAAGAGGGGAACAAGGACATGGCAGACCAATTGATGGGGAACAAGGACATGGCAGACCAATTGATGGGGAACAAGGACATGGCAGACCAATTGAATAACTACTTTGGTTCTGTCTTCACTAAGGAAGCCATAAATAATCTGCCGGAAATAGCAGGGGACCGGGGGTCAAATGAGATGGAGGAACTGAGTGAAACCCAGGTTAGCCGGGGCGTGGTGTTAGGTAAATTGAATGAATTAAAGTCCGATAAATCCCCAGGGCCAGATAGGCTGCATCCCAGAGTACTTAAGGAAGTAGCCCCAGAAATAGTGGATGCATTAGTGATAATTTTTCAAAACTCTTTAGATTCTGGAGTAGTTCCTGAGGATTGGAGGGTAGCTAATGTAACACCACTTTTTAAAAAGGGAGGGAGAGAGAAAACGGGGAATTACAGACCAGTTAGTCTAACGTCGGTAGTGGGGAAACTGCTAGAATCAGTTATTAAAGATGGGATAGCAGCACATTTGGAAAGTGGTGAAATCATTGGACAAAGTCAGCATGGATTTATGAAGGGTAAATCATGTCTGACGAATCTTATAGAATTTTTCGAGGATGTAACTAGTAGAGTGGATAAGGGAGAACTAGTGGATGTGTTATATCTGGACTTTCAGAAGGCTTTCGACAAGGTCCCACATAAGAGATTAGTATACAAACTTAAAGCACACGGTATTGGGGGTTTAGTATTGATGTGGATAGAGAACTGGTGGCAGACAGGAAGCAAAGAGTAGGAGTAAACGGGTCCTTTTCACAATGGCAGGCAGTGACTAGTGGGGTACCGCAAGGCTCAGTTCTGGGACCCCAGCTATTTACGATATATATTAATGATTTGGACGAGGGAATTGAATGCAACATCTCCAAGTTTGCAGATGACATGAAGCTGGGGGGCAGTGTTAGCTGTGAGGAGGATGCTAGGAGGCTGCAAGGTGACTTGGATAGGCTGGGTGAGTGGGCAAATGCATGGCAGATGCAGTATAATGTGGATAAATGTGAGGTTATCCACTTTGGTGGCAAAAACAGGAAAGTAGATTATTATCTGAATGGTGGCCGATTAGGAAAGGGGGAGATGCAACGAGACCTGGGTGTCATGGTACACCAGTCATTAAAAGTAGGCATGCAGGTGCAGCAGGCAGTGAAGAAGGCGAATGGTATGTTAGCATTCATAGCAAAAGGATTTCAGTATAGGAGCAGGGAGGTTCTACTGCAGTTGTACAGGGTCTTGGTGAGACCACACCTGGAGTATTGCGTACAGTTTTGGTCTCCTAATCTGAGGAAAGACATTCTTGCCATAGAGGGAGTTACAGAGAAGGTTCACCAGACTGATTCCTGGGATGTCAGGACTTTCATATGAAGAAAGACTGGATAGACTCGGCTTGTACTCGCTAGAATTTAGAAGATTGAGGGGGGATCTTATAGAAACTTACAAAATTCTTAAGGGGTTGGACAGGCTAGATGCAGGAAGATTGTTCCCGATGTTGGGGAAGTCCAGAACCAGGGGGTCACAGTTTAAGGATAAAGGGGAAATCTTTTAGGACCGAGATGAGGAAAACTTTTTTCACACAGAGAGTGGTGAATCTCTGGAATTCTCTCCCGCAGAAGGTAGTTGAGGCCAGTTCATTGGCTATATTTAAGAGGGAGTTAGATGTGGCCCTTGTGGCTAAAGAGATCAGGGGGTATGGAGAGAAGGCAGGTACAGGATACTGAGTTGGATGATCAGCCATGATCATATTGAATGGCGGTGCAGGCTCGAAGGGCCGAATGGCCTACTCCTGCACCTATTTTCTATGTTTCTATGTTTCTATAGGTGGATAAGGGGCTTTTCAGTGGTAGATGAATAGAGTCAGAACAAAGGCCAGAGGTAGAAAGCAGGCAAAATGATATCAGATGACGAAAGGAAGAGTGAAATGTAAAGTTGGTGGGAGGGATTTGGATGGAAAGGGGGGGGGGGGGGGTAAAACGAAGGGAGGGGTTTAAAAGGAAAATGGGGATGTGTTTACTTAGGAGAGGGAGGGAAAGTTAGGCAGGGTTCTGGATTTCTCCTCATGATATTTAAACTCAATCCTTATCTAAGGATCAAACTCAATTTAAAATCAACTGCTCACTGCTGTCGAATGGCTTCCAGACGCCCATTGTTAATTCTAACATGCAGGAGGCCATTTACAGGCAACTGGTGCTCAAATTACAGCACCTCAGCTGGAAATTTATCTTCCCAAGAGACAAGAACAGCACGAAAAATCAAACTTTTATCAGAATTTGTGGAAAAGATTGTTGTTTTGCTATTTTTCTGATAATCGCTATCCTTTCAGATTCCTGCATCTTTCAACAACCCTTTCTCACACAAACCAGCTGCCTTAAATGTGTAAACAGGGTTCATTTGTTACCTAGTAACAACACCTAATCTAACCTTTTCATGCAAAACTGGGGAAAGAGTCACACCTTTGAAGAAAAACTAATTTTACACACACAAATCTCAGCATTCCTTGTTATCTGAGTCTGTTTCGTCCCTTGCAATTGTTTGTGATTACCTGCAGGCTATTTAACTTCAAATGCAAAAGGGTGCAGCTTCTGGTTTTCTTTTAATTCTATTTCTCAAGAAATAAATGCAGTTTAAAAGATTTGTATTTTGTAAAGTTTTTCCACTTCAGCACTGTAACAAAGTGCACTAATTAATTCACAGTGTAACCCTAGAACATTTAAATGAACCCTTAGTAATTGGAGTAGAGAAAGAACAAAGTGGTGATGTTTCTGTCTCCACCTGGTGTCACGTGACTTTAGTCCCATCCCAGCCCAAAAGAAGTAGGAAGTACTTTTTTTTCCCCTCTAGGGTTTCGTTGGTCATCGAGGTGACATACATTATATGTTTGTTTGTGCTGTGGAGGAGAGCAAAGGAAAGGGGGGAGAAAAAGTTGAAAGACCCGATTGGCAAGTTGGTTGTATTGAAACAGCCATTATTCTGAAAGCAAGTTCTTCAGGTGTAGCTCAGAAACTAAGTTGCTGTCCTGAAAACCTGGAAGAGGACATTTTAACTTGGAGGAAGTCGATTAAGGTACCTAAATTGATTTTAGTAAATGTCATTTTATATTATGTGAAAATGTTTTTGTTTTAAACAAACAGGTTTTTGATTTGGAGCTTTATTGTAAAGAAAGTAAGTGAGAGAGAGAGAGAGAGAGAGAGTTGGCTTGTTTGGTGGTGATTTATAAGATCTGAAACAGGACTTGTTATTTGCATACCTGACTGAGAGGTAGTGTGGCAGTTTACTCCTGTATCTGCGATTCCCTTGTGTGTGACAATTTACTTCATTTTTTTAAAGTAACTAGAGAGCTTAAAAATGTATAATCAGTGTAGATGTTGGATTACAAAAAAGACACAAAGTTCTGGATTAACTCTGAGGGCTACATCACTGACAAACATGGATAGGTGATGTTTTGAATCAGGACCCCTCTTTAGACTGACTGAAGAAGGGTCCTGACTTGAAAAGTCATCTATCCATGTTCTCCAGAGATGTTGTCTGACCCATTGAGTTACTCCAACATTTTGTCTTTTTAAACAATCATTGGTGCCTGTTTTGTCACTATTTTAATGTGGTAACAATAGCACGTCTATGTATACGTGTAAGGTTAAATTGCTCAATAGTGCAACATGGAAGAGAACTTGGCATTAACCCACAAAAAATTTGGGATGGTCACCAAAATTTTGCTCAGATAAATAAGTTTTATGGAGTGTTCTATACAAAGAAAGTAGAAGAGAAATCTGGTCAAAGTATAAATTCTGAAGCTTTGGGTTTAAAGATCTGAGAGGATGTCCACTGTCAGAAATTTGGGGATGAAATGAGGATTGGAATCGGAGGAACATGGATTGCTCAGTTGGTGACAGCTGTGAGAGATTGCAGAAAACAATTTTATAACAGAGTAGATAATTAAAATAAATGAGACATTACTTAATTGGGAATTATTGTAGGTGCCTAGTGCAGAAGTAAAAACTGCAAATTGCTTAGTTATTTTAAGTTGATGGTAGAATGTCAAGTCTATTTGTCACATACACATACGAGATGTGCAGTGAAATGAAAAGTGGCAATGCTCGTGGACTTTGTGCAAAAAGACAAACAAACAAACAACCAAACAAACTATAAACACAATCATAAACACACACATATTTTACATATTAAATATTGTGGACGGAAGGAAAAACGTTCAGTAAAGTTAGTCCCTGGTGAGATAGGAGTTTACAGTCCGAATGGCCTCTGGGAAGAAACTCCTTCTCATGGGCTGAACAATGAATATAGGCTGAACAATGTGATATTTAATTTGTGGTGAGTGAATTTGTTTTTTATTATGTGTATTATTGAATCGTTACAAGAACACTTGCTGCAAATGAGAGTGTATGCGTTTGAAATGTATAATGTGGACCAAATCACACGTTTAGCCCTGTGGTGAATGTTTACTGTAATCATGTGGCTCTCACCTGAGGTCTTTATTTTAACTAAAGCTGGTTTCTACAGTCATTTTCAACTTTATACAGTTTTTTTATAATTAATTGTGTTTCCATTCAACTGGTGAAGAAACTTAAAATTCTTGTTAAAGATGGTGAATTTTGTGATGAAAAATATTTTGCAAGGAGTGTGTTCTTGCGCTGTCACGCCAACTTCTACCCTGCTGGATCTGTGGGTTCAAAGGTGGATCATGTCCTGCCGACTCTGCCACGTGGGGAGGTGGTGTTTGAGAGGGTGTGTGTTTGTTTACACAGTTGGCATCAAACGCTTTATTCCCAGCTCTGTCACTGTAAGCGAAGGCCAGGGATACAGAGTAAACAGTTTAAGGCAAACTTGAGGAAAAAGCATAGTATCGCCAGCATGTTGTGTAAATCCCTGGCCCCAGACCATTCAAGTGCAATTGGTAGAGCAGAAGGGAAAATACAGAGTGCAAAAATATAGTTCTCAGCATTAGAGCACCAGTGGGCAGCACGGTGGCTCAGCAGTAGAGTTGCTGCCTTAAAGGACTGTCCCACTTTCACGACCTAATTCATGACCTTTTTTACTTGTGGACATTTTTCATCAGGCTAGAAAAACACCCCGACCTACTTGATACCACGAGTACCTACGAATAGCATCACGACCTACCTAAGACCTCGTGATGACCATGCTGCGAGTATGAGTCAAGGGCAAACTTGGCAGAGGTCTTGAAATATGTCGTGAAAGTGGGACAAGCCCTTAACCGTGCCAGAGACACATTTTCGAACCTGACTCCGGGTACTATCTGTACAGACTTTGTACGTTCTCCCCGTGACCACGTGGGTTTTCCCTTTGTTTCCTCCCACACTCCAAAGACTTGCAGGTTTTGTAGGTTAATTGATTTCGGTAAAGATTGTAAATTGTGCCTAGTGTGTAGGATAGTGCCAGTGTACAGGGCTTGCTGGTCGGCACAGACTTGGTGGGCCGAAGGGTCTGTTTCCACGCTGTACCTCTAGACTAAACTAATCTTGAAAAAAAAACACATTCCATAGACAAAGACCATTGGCTGCAAATGGGGAGAAGTGAACCAGACAGTACCCTAGCTTATGGAAGGACCTTTCAGAAGACTGATAACTAAAACCTTCCTATTCATGTACCTGTCCAAATATTTTTTTTTAAATGTTATTGTACCTGACTTCACTATTTCCTCTTGCAGCTCATTCCATAGCTGTATGAGGACGTTTCACCTCTGGTTCCTGTTGAATCATTTACCTCTCATCGTAATCCTTTGACATTGGTTGTAGACAACATAAGACAAATCTGCAATGCTGTGCCACTAGTTTCTATGCCAGGGAATGGATGGGAAGGTCAAATCAAAGGAGTAGGAACCCAGATGGATGAGTAAGTGGATGTTGGACAGATGCCACCAGGTGGAGGAAGGGTGATTGATGAGTCTAGCTAATGACTGGGCGAGGCATGTAAACGGATAAAGGAAGGAGAGCTGGGGTGTCTGGTGGGAGTGGGAAATAACCTGTTCCCCGTGTGTTTCTTTCCAACTGTGTACTGAGGTTCAATGGCCAAGGCTGGCGTGTTATTGGAGGACGGGGAACTTGTGCACAGTTTTCCATTAGTCATTTAGATTAGTTCGATTTCAGCCGGAAACTAGGTGGAGCGACAAAAATTGCAGTGAGTGTTGAGGGGTGTTGTCAAGGAGGTTGCTTCAATCTGAAATAATGTAACTCAAATCTCCCAGTGATTCTGGAGAGGATTGAATGGATAGAAGCTCTTTAGTTTAGAGATGCAGGGGGAAACAGTCCCTTCGGCCCACTGAGTCAGCACCGCCCTGCTATCCCCATGCATTAACACTATGCTATACACACTAGGGACAATTTACACATACATCCAGCCAATTAACCTACAAACCTGTACACGTTTGGAGTGTTTCTAGGAAATTGAAGATCTTGGAGAAAACTTGCGCGATCACAGGGAGAACGTACAAACTCCATACTCCTTTTCTTACTCTTATAAAAGGATTTAAGAGCATATATCATAGAATGGTGTAAAACCAGGCCATATGCCCTATGGTGCCAATTTAAACGAATCCCATCCATCTGCATATGGTCTCCATCCCTCCATCCCTGTTAGTTCTGTCTAAATATCGCTTAAATGTTGCTTTTGTGTTTGCTGCCATCAGTACCAATAGCAGTCTGTTGGAGGCACCTAGCATTCTGTTGGCAAAGATTTCAGATGCTCTTTTCTTTCATGATTTCTGCGCTTTCCACTTCAGAATCTGCTCAAAATGCATCGCGGCATATTGTCGCAGAGAGCTGTGAGGTGAATTAGAATAGCTGCTTTTTTTTCAATTAAATAAATGTGTTTTTGATGTATGCACAGTAACTAAAATCGGTATACATCTTTCAGTGTATTGATTGCACCATTAATTGAAAACTATCTCTTGCAATATTATAGCAGCACTGAATTGAGAGATATTAACCACACCTTGGACCAATTCCATATTCTAAATTGACAATGATGCTGCTGCTCCTGAATACTGCACTGCAACCTCACTGAGAATTGCAAGTTTATTTTTAATCCTTGAATTGTGGCCAAAATTACGAGGAAGTGCACATTCTTCTCTTTTTAGATTTCTGCCTCTGTTGCTGGTGCTCGGATGGTGATGTTAAATGAGTGACACAGATCTTGAGTGCGTGACCGGTTCACGGCATTTTCATTAAACCAAGCATTAAGAGTCACTACATGGGATGATGATGCATCCCTGTTGGCTGGAGCCATGCTCATCTCCCTTGCCTGAGTCCCATACGTCACTGTATCCCCTCCCCCAACCTCTACCACCCACATCTTTTCCTCGGTTTACCAGTTCACTCTTTCCTTTTCCGACACCCTTACCTGTCTCCTTTTAATCTCTTGCTTTTGTCATTAACTCCCCCCATCTGCTAATCCCCCCCCCCACTTGTTTCTACCTATCCCTTGCCAGGATTTGCCCCCCCCCCCCTGCCCCCCCCCAACATTCTGAAGAAGAGTCGTGATCTGAAACATTGTCTATCCATTCCTTCCACAGATGCTCCCTGACCCACTGATTTCCACCAGCACTTTTGTGCTTTGCTCAAGAATCCAATATCTGCAGTTACTTGTGTCTAGTATTAATTTCTGTTTGCCATCTGTGATATTTTCAGTTTTTTGACGCAGATCAAGTTTGAGCGAATGCAGCTTTTAAATCTGTTCGTCCAAGATACCATAAATTGAGCATTTTCCACATCATTTGCTAAATTGCCAGAGTGACTTCATTGTTTCGAAAAATCTGCCAACATGCCTGATTAATCCCTGCAAATTGATCACTGAGTCTCCTAAAACCATTATTTGGAACTTAACAATTATATGAATGTTGTTGAATGTGTTGCCCGCTCTTGCAAAGAAAATTAATGGTCTGGCAATTTAGAATAAGCCAAAACCATTGGTGCTGTCTTGTGAAATGAACTGAAAATACATTTTCTTTGGGGAATGGCAATAGCTGTTCATATGAATGTAAATATTTAATGTACTTTTGGTTTCAATTCACACAGCATTGAATTACAATTGAAAAACATTAAATTTGAGTGGACACTCAAGTGTCATTAGTTTATTTTATTATTGTCACACGTACTGTGGTACAGTGAAGCTTTTTGTCGCATGCTATCCAATCAAAAAAAAGGCTATATGATTCCAAACAAGCCATCCACAGTGTACAGATACAGGATTAGAGATCAGTTTGGGGACATCACTCAGAGACTGCTGCTGTCCTTTTATCGGTGCTCCATTGAGAGCCTCCTAACATACTGTGTATGCGTATGGTACACCAGCTGCACAGCGGCTCAGAGGAAAGCGCTCCAGAGGGCCATTGACAATGCCCAGAGGATTGTCGGATGCCCTCTCCTTACCTTGGAGGACTTACACAGTTCCCGCTGCATCAAAAAATCCCAGAGTATTATAAAGGACATTTCCCACCCCGGACACTCCCTGTTTGAACTGTTACCGTCAGGCAGACGGTACAGATCTACAAGGACAAGGACAAACAGACTTAAAAACAGTTTTTACCCCACTGCTATAAAGGCACTAAATGTAGCCGCCAAGGAACGCAGGGGCGATACATACATACATGAAATCGACAGAAGGATGTAGGGCTGGGTGTTTATGCATGCTATTTTTATGATATTTATTTTAGTTGTTTATCTTTTTAAATATTTTACTTTGTATGTATCGTTAGCTTTAGAAATGTTTGAATGGTGCACTGACTGGCTGACATTTTACAATTTCGTTGTACATGGTTCATGTTACAATGACAATAAAGAAACTATTCTATTCTATATTCTATTTAGGAATAATGGGTAGGCCATTTAGGACTGAGATGAGGACAAAACCTTTTCACCCAGAGAGTTGTGAATCGGTGGAATTCTCTGCCACAGAGTTGGATTTAGCTCGTAGGGCTGGCTCAAAGGGCCAAATGGCCTACTCCTGCATCTATTTTATGTTTCTAGAATAAAGGGTGTATTATTTAGTGCACGATAAAGTTCAAGTTCAAGTGAGTTTATTGTCATGTGTCCCTGTATAGGACAATTAAATTCTTGCTTTGCTTAAGCACACAGAAAATAGTAGGCATTTACTACAAAACAGATAAATGTGTCCATATACCATAATATAAATATATACACACATGAATAAATAAACTGATAAAGTACAAATAGCAGAAAGTGGTTATTAATAATCAGAGTTTTGTCCGAGCCAGGTTTAATAGCCTGATGGCTGTGGGGAAGTAGCTATTCCTGAACCTGGTTGTTGCAGTCTTCAGGCTCCTGTGCCTTCTACCTGAAGGTAGCAGGGAGATGAGTGTGTGGCCAGGATGGTGTGGGTCTTTGATGATACTGCCAGCCTTTTTGAGGCAGCGACTGCGATAAATTGATGCCCTTTTAAAGCAGGTGGGGACCTCAGACCTCAGAAGTGAGAGGTTGAAAATGTCCGTAAAAACTCCCGGCAGTTGGTCCGCACAGGTTTTTAGAACACGACCGGGTATACCATCAGGACCAGGTGCTTTTCGGGGGTTCACCCCTCTGAAGGATTTCCTGACGTCGGCCTCTGACTGAGACTGAAATGCCATCACAGCGAATGGGGGATCGCGAAGGCACATCAGTATTCTCCCTGTCAAAGCGTGCGTAAAACGCATTGAGCTCGTCAGGGAGTGATGTTTCACCGACATTCGAGCTGCCTCCTGGTTTCGCCTTGTAGGAGGTGATTGCATTCAGGCCCCGCCACAGCTGCTGAACATCTGTCTCATCCTCCAGTTTGGAGCAGAAGTCCCTTTTGGCCTTTTTGATGGCCTTACCAAGGTCGTATCTGGACTTCATGTAGGCCACTGTATCATTGGACATGAATGCCCTGTGTCTGGACTTTAGAAGAGTGCGGATCTCAAAGTTCATCCAAGGTTTCTGATTGGGAAACACTCGGAAGGTTTTTGTAGGGGTGCAGTCCTCCACACATTTCTTTATGAAGTCTGTAACGACTGTGGCGTATTCGTTCAAGTCCGTTGCCGAGTCCTTGAACATTGCCCAGTCTACAGACTCCAAACAGTCCTGGAGTTGTTCTTCTGCCCCTCCCCCGACCAGCTCTGTGCTGTCCTCACTTCTGGGGGTGCGCTCTTCAATTGCTGCCTGTAGGCAGGAAGAAGCAGCACCACGGTATGGTCGGATTTACAGAAGTGAGGGCGAGGGATAGAAAGAAAGGCATTCTTGATGGTGGTGTAGCAGTGGTCGAGGGTGTTAGGTCCTCTGGTGCAGCAGGAGACATGTTGGTGGAAGTTGGGGAGTGATTTCTTGAGGTTCGCCTTATTGACGTCCCCAGCAATGGTGGTAAATGCCTCGGGGTAAGACGTCTGGTGTTTGTTGACCACGGCGTGCAGCTCCTCCAGTGTCAGACGGACGTCTGCCTGGGGTGGGAAGTCTGATTAAAGTCTGATTAAAGGTAGCTCAAAGGTCGCCATGAGGTGGCTGGAAGGTCAGGACCGTACTCTAGCTGGTGAGAGGACGGTTGAGTTGCCTGATGATCCCGGGAAGAAACTCTCGCTGAATGTGCGGGTATGCATTTTCAAACTTCTGTGCCTGATGGGTGGGAGAGGGGAGAAGAGGAAGTGACGGGTGAGACTGGTCCTTGATTATGCTGGTTGCCTTGCTGATGCAGCTAGTACTGAAGGTCTGATGATTTGGGCGATGGCCACAATGCACTGCAATTACTTGCAGTCTTGGATGGAGCAGTTCCCAAACAAAGGATCGATGTCACTAGAATTGGTGTGGGGAAGGGGGTGGGGGTTGGGGAGTGATGTCACTAGAATTGGTGTGGGGAGGGGATCAGGCACATGTACTAATCAAGGTGGGTGGGAAAGGAAGGAAACTTTGTAGAGCAGGAATGGAGGAAGTTTTGGGACCCAATCAGCATTTGTGTATTGAAGTTGCTTTTATAATTCAACTCCAAATATACAACCTTTATTTTTAATGAGCCAGGTAATCGGAACCCAAAACGGCCAAAGAACTGTTTTTTTTAAAGGAGCCTAATTTTTCTCTGAGCTTTTGTATTGTGTGCAGCTGAAATCTGAAGGAACCAAAGTGGCAACCTGAATAAAATCCTGGATTTAATTGTAAATGGGTTGACAGTCACTGTGTAAAAAAAATACTTACTGTAGTTACATTTTATGGTGTCAGTGAGAACACACCTGGAGTACTGTGAACAAGTACATAGTGCTGGAGTAACTCATCGGGTTCGGTAGCATCTCTGGAGGACGTGGATAGGTGATGTTTTGGTTGGGAACCCTTCTTTAAATTGTAGAGGACTTTGTTCTCATAGGTCGTACAGTGTGGAAATGGGCCCTTCAGCCCAAATTGCCCACGCAAACTGATGTGCTCCATCTACACATCCCACCAGCCTAGGCCCATAAACCTATGTACATGTCTAAATGTTTTTATATGTTGTGATAATACCTGCCTCAACTACCTCCTCCAGCAGTTTGAACCTACTTTTTGTGCTCTTTTTAAAAATGTCTCTCAGGTTCCTATTAAATCATTCCACCAAATCATTGGTTCTTGATTCCACTACTCTGTGTAAAAGACTGTGCATTTACCCTATCTATTCATCTCATGATCTTGTACAATCACCCCTCATCCTCCTGTGCTCTCTCCTTCGCTTACAGTATATACTTGTAGAGGAACTGCAGCAAATATCTATCAGAGTAGATCCAAATTTAATTGAGACATGAAAATACTATATGAGGGCTTAGGAGGAAAGATGCAAGCTAGCACTGGCAGAGTCAACATTTAGCCAACAATCTCAATAAGGGTAGGGCATTTAGGAACAAAATTAGAGTAAATATTCTGGGCGATAAATCTGTGGAAATATTAGCCCAAGATATCTGTGGAGGCTTTATATGGTCTCTGTATGGAGTTGATTAACTAATTTTAAAATTAAACCAAAATATATCAGATATATCCTTTGATCAAAAATCAGTTCAAGGCAAATCTTTTCAAAAGTTTAAAAAAAAAATTATATGTGTGTAAATATAGACTGTTTATGGAATATTTGTGAGCCTGAGGCACTGGTGCCTATTTATGAAGCAGTACAATGTTTCCAGATTGGCTGGAGCAGGACTAAGAACTGTAAATTGCTTCTGAGAAAATATTCAGGAAGTGTAACACTGCCAAATCCAGTAAAATTATTTTTGAAACTAGTGAAACAATGATGACTGTAAATATAATCCGTTCATCTGGGGAATTTTCTGATCTTTGCCCAACAGTAAGTACATCGTCAATGAAATGGAAGGGCTGGAATGTTGTGATGAAAGATGGGAGATTCCCCATTGTGAATTAATGATATGATTTGAAAAATATAATAACTCTTGGCATCAAATCCAATACCTACAACATAAAAAGGGCATGTTTTAAAAGCCCTTTCATGTTCTGATTGTATATATGAACAAAAATTGTATACATGCAAAATGTCTTGCATCGTGTATGACTTGCTTGGTGTTTAAAGCTTTGGGTAAATGACCTTTCAATATAAGATGTGTGAACAATTACCTCCTTTTACCATTTCCCATTTCCTGGTATCTCAATGTTTATTTTAGGCCCTACCTAAATTTTACCAATGCTTTATCTGGCATGTCATGCCTCTCGTAAAGGGCTGGATTGTCTGATCTGTTTTTGTTCCTGCGATCTCTAGTTCTCAATGCTTGTTGTTTGCCCACCTAATCCTAGAACCCCAGCTTGGCTGTTTCAGCAGTCGTTCTTCAGAACCAAACCAAACACTTTCCTGGATCTTTGGTATGAACCAGTATCTGGAGTTCCTTGTTATTATGCTAAAGATTTATTCTTTGAAACTGGCAAATCCACCTGCCTTTGGCTTCAAAAACTATTAATTTCTGACATTCAAAAGTATTTAACTGAAAGATTTTTAAGATTAAAATGTCAAAAAACACTTAAAGACGTTGCCATGTTTCACGTAATCAAAGTAATTAAACACTTCTTGACATCTGCAGCACCATTTGCAATAGTAGATCCCACACAAATTCTTACCTCGCACGGGAATGAAAAGCCATTCATTCCTTTGCCTTCTGCCATTCCGACACAGCTTAAACACGGAAAAATCTCAACAACATTAAGTTCCATTAATGTGGAGTCGAGAGGTGGATGAAACTGACAATGAGTATTTCAAATCTTTTACCAGGTCTGAGATGTATATGGTGAAGCTCCAGACCTGCCTTCAATTACAAGTGAAAAGGCCATTGTGTTAAATGATCAAGTGGCGGGAATGGTAACTAGTCACTTCAGTTTTATTTTCATGTCGGTGGCAATAAAAAAAATGGTGGGCAACTAACTAGTAAATGAAGATACAGGTTAGCAAAAAATAGGACAATCTAACTTGCAGGCAGCACACTCACGGCAATGATTTGGATTGTTGAGGGAAGTCAGTGAGTAAATGGTGTTCAATTGGATTGAAGGTTGGGCCAGTGAATTGAAAGGTAGCTACTGGAATCCTTCCATTCAGAAAGGATTAAACTGGTAATTATAAACCAGTCAGCTGTCTGTAAACTCATTGGAAAGGCTGTAATTTCAGTTTAAACCTGGTTAAGGGCAGGGACTAGTTATCTAAAAGGTGAGTCCTATTGTGGGAAAAAATGCCTTTTTTATCAAACTGAAAAATACCAGCTAAAGAAATGCATGTGTGTAAGAAATACCATCATACAAGCAGCATGACACATCAAATTTTCTTTGAAATGGAAACATTGTGTACCTCACAATGGTGGTGACAGCGGTGAATCTGGAATTCATGACCACAGAAGGCTGTGGAGGCCGTCATTGGATATTTTTAAGGCGGAGATTAACAGATTCTTGTTTAGTAGGAATGGGCGAAGGCAGGAGAATGGGGTTGAGAGGGGAAGATAGATCAGCCATGATTGAATGCCAGAGCAGACTTGATGGGCTGAATGAACTTATTCTGCTCCTAGAACATATAAGCTATGAGCTCATTACCCTCCAGCAAAACTTTACAAAACATTGTACACAAACCCACTGTTAAATCTTTTGTACTCTTTAATATGACTTGTATTTTTTCCTCCCCCTCTTCAATGAGGTGATGAGGTGTGCAACTTGTGACATTATTTTCACTCGCATACCATCTTGGGATATCCTTATTTTGGGGTCTGCAAAGACTTCGAAGGACAACTTGAGCATTGTTCTTGAAAGTTGGCACATATAAATTCATTTATTCTTAAATTGGCTGCACAAATAAAATATCATGGTATGTTTGTTAGATGATTTATCTTCATCTGAATTCGTTGAAGTCAATTAATTTTATTGAAATTGAAAATAGGGAAAGAAAATTTTAATTTAAAATTAGCATGACCACATTCCATGCATTGTGTTTAGTAGCTGGTATGGTTATTAACATATTGCAGAAGGATTAAACATTTTGACCTACTGCTGTAATTGGGAAATAGACATCTAAACGTGTCTAATAGACACCTAAATAAAAATTTAAATTTAATCCGTCATCGGTGCCAGGTCTGATTTCTTCTGAACCTTTCATATCTCTAGTTTCCCTCCTCTCTGACTCTCTAGAAGGGTTTCGACCCGAAATGTCACCTATTCCTTTTCTCCATTTTGTGTCTTTCTTCATCTTCGAGAATAAACCTGGAGTGTGGATGTGTGTGAGAATGACATGACTTAGTGCAATCTAATACCCAGTTGGACAATTTCAAACTTTCAACTTGTAAGCTGAGCAATAGTTGAAGCCAAAGAAAGATAAAACAAATTCCAATTATGCGAGGGAATGTCATCACGTTGGGCAGCATCTGTGGAAAGTGGAACAGAATGTTTAAGCTATAAAATGGAGCACACTTCAGAACTATGGAATTGATGTGCTATAATGCTGAGAACTGTATTCTGCACTCCTTTGCTCTATTTATTATACTGTGACTTGATTGTATTTATGGTATTATCTGATCTGTTTGGATTGCATGAAAAACAAAGCTATTCACAGTACCTCCGTGCACAGACAATGATAAACCCAAAACCAAAAATTGATCTTTAGAACAGAAAAGAGGAAGTGATGAAGAAAATAAACAAATAAAACAACAAAGTGCTGGAGTGACTCGGTCTGAAGAAGGGTCCCGACCCGAAACGTCGCCTCTCCATGTTCTTCAGGGAGGCTGCCTAACCTGCTGAGTTACTCCAGCACTTTGTCTTTTTAAAAAAAAATAAACCAACATCTGCAGTTCCTTGTTTTTACAAGTAAGTAAACCATGTCTGAGTGGGTTGAATTTAAGATTGCCTACGTTGTACTGTCAAAGGAAGGGAAATGAATGAAGAATCTAAGAACTGTAACTTCTGGTTTATACCAAAGATAGACATAAAGTACTTGAGTAACTCAGCAGGTCATGCAGCACCTCTGGAGGAAAAGGATAGGTGAAGTTTCTGGTCGAGACCCTTCTTCCGACTGAGGTTGAAGAAAGGACCCAACGAGAAACGTCACCTATCCTTTTCCACCAGAGATGCTGCTGGATCCATTGAGTTACTCCAGCACTTTGTGTCCATGGAGGGAAATAAATGTTTGTGATAGTTGATCTTTCCAGAGAAATGTAAATAGAAAATCAATGAGATTGAGAGATAGAAATTGCCCGTGAAGAAATGTGACACGCAGAACACTGCAGTTGTTGAGAATCTTGGGGGATGTGGAAAGACAATGGTGGAAATGTGGGAAGAATATTTGACTTGAAATATTAATTGATTCCTTTTTGCAGGAGCTGCCTGACCTGTTGAATATTTTCTGTTAGTGAGCAGGTAGGTGGATGATCAACAGAGTTCTGGCAAACAGGAAAGTTTGGTTATCTCAAACTGCTGAATTCAATACTTAGTCCTGAGGGCTGTCACATAGGGCTGCTATGTTCCTGGATGTAACATTAGATGTTGTTTCTCGAATGTTGGTCTTCCTCACCATCCCAGCGGAAATCAAAGACTGAGCGCAGACTGCGAATGACACTGCACAATTCACTGATGGGAGACTGGAAGCTACAGGTTGAACTTGCAAGGTCTTCCTCCATGCAGAAGTACAAATCAGATGAGCATTTATTTCAGTTGCAAAATAATTCTCTGTGGGATAGTGTGATTTTGTGTTTTGTTTATGATTGGCAGCTAACATTTGCAAGCTGCAAGGCCTGGATAAAGTGGAAGTGAGGAGTTTGTTTCCACTAGTGGGAGAGTCTAGGACCAGAGGACATAACCTCAGAATAAAAGGACATACCTTTTAGAACAGAGGTGTGGAATAATTGTTTTAGTTATACCTGTAGGAAGGAGATAAGCAGGATTTTTTTTAGTCAGAGAATGGTGAATCTGTGGAATTCATTGGCACATACAACTGTAGAGGCCAAGTCATTACGTATTTTTAAGGCTGAGAATGACAGATTCTTGATTAATATGGGTGTCGAAGGTTATGGAGGATGGGGTTGAGAGGGAAAGATAAAATGATTGAATGCCAGGGTAGACTCGATGGGTCAAATAGCCTACTTCTGCTCCTATGACTTACAAAAAAAAAACCCTGTTTATGTTCATATTTCTCCCTAGTTGTCCTCTACGGAGTTCATAGTATTTTGCATGTAGGCTGAATTCAAAGCCTCCTTTACCTTGACAACACTGTCCCTGCCTTCCACTGTTGCATTTACAGATTTTTATTCATGGTTAAGACTGACTTGTACAGTGAGTGTGTTATCATATTCAAAATAGTCTAAATAAGATTGGTTAACAAGGTTCAGAGGAGGCTGGTGTTTACTGTATGATCTCCATGTTACACGAATACAAGAAAATAAGAGCAGGAGACCACGTCCACTCAAACCTCCCTTTCATTCAATATGATCATGGTTGATCGGTACTTACTTCAACTCCTCTTCTATGTCAGTGAGAATATCATTGCTTGTTTCTATGCAAATGACAATTAAATACTCTTGTCTCTTGTTCCCCAAACCAATATTCCCTTTCAAATATTTAAACTATCTCCACTTTGAATATTCATAATTATTTGGTGTCTACAATATGTATAAACTAAACCAGAAACTAGTAGTGAGGTAAGATATTGAAGGGACCTTGCACTGGATGAACACAGAGCCTCATTGGTAGCAGGGTAGCTCAACACGGTGGATGATAAAATAACATTAAGAAAAATGTTTCCAATTAAGCAAAGCAAAGGGTCCAAAAGCAGGAAAATTAAACTCAAATTATATACCAATTTACTTAAATTATAATTTAATGACACGTCAACAGCCAAAAATAGTTATCATATACTGGAGAGGGTGCAGAGGAGATTAATACAGATGGAAATGGAAAATTTTAGGTCAAGTAAATTTGCATAGGTTTTGGTGGGTTTTTTATAACTGGAGAGCCGAGGCTCCTTAATTGAAAGCTAAGCTTAATTGAAAGATGGATAATATTCTGTCGAAATATAGTTAATGAGAAGGATTTATTTTATTTTGCATTTGGTCAAAAAGTAAGGTATATGGTTTTATTGTAACAAGGATTAAAGAGGGGAGATAACAAATGAGTTTATGCCAAGGCTGCTCTCTCTGTCCCAACAATCCAGGTTCCATCCTAATCTACTGTGCTATCTGTGTGCAATTTGCATGTTCTCCCTGTATCACCAATGTGCTCTGGTTTCCTCCCACGTCAACTGTGCTGGTTGGTAAATTAATTGGCAAATTGTCATTGGTGTAGGTGAATACTGCCCTGCCCCTCAAAGGTATTGACCTCTCCACCATCAAAGGATGTATAAGAGTTGCCTCAAAAATGCAGCCAGCATCATCGGAGACCCACGCCACCCTAGCCACGCTCATTTCACTCCTGCCATCAGGAAGAAGGGATAGGAGCTTGATAACAGTAATGTCCAGGCTACAAACCCTGCAACCTCCAAAAAGGCTCTGAACTGTATAGACTTTGTGGGGGTGGGGGGGGTTATTATTTTTGACATTGCACTATTATTGCTTGTTTATTTGTCTGTTTTGTGTATAACAGATTAGTATTACTGAACATTTTATTTATTATGGGTTTTGCAGAGTGCCACGTGTATATATCTGTTGTGCTGCCACAAATAAGAATTTCATTGTTCTGTTTTGGGACATGTGACAATAAAACTCTCTTGAGGTAGGGGAGAACTGATTGGAATGTGGAGAGAAAGTTACAGAAGAATGCGATTGCTCTGAGCTGGCACAGACATGATGGGCCAAATGGCTGCAACCTGTGCCATAAGGACATGTGTTACTGTGGTGAACATAGGATGGGTAGTACAGTTGTGGAATTGGTCCCTGAAGGGGGATGGAGGCAGCAATGCTCTTTATTTAACAAGTAGGTTAATGTTTCTTGTACCTTGCATGGAAAATTGTGGAATTGCTCTTTTTCAACTACCACTGCTATTTGGAGCAAATGGGTGCTTCCTATGTTATAGATGTGAGGTACAATATGCAGAATTGCATTAAACCTCCTTGTTGAGTCCTATGAGGTTTCTCTATTAACTGTAAAATTCATCCAGAAACCACCTTGCAACTCTGGTGGAGTGTGGAACTGTTGGTTGTGCAATAGTCTTGATGCAATGTCAAGAAGATTGTGGATGAGCATTAGCAAAACCCTGAATGCATCTGCATTTTTTTATTTTTTTTTGGATCAGCTGTTCATGGCATGCCACTTAACGCCAGAATTTCAACCATGTTGCATGCAAAATCTCACGCAATTTCAAGGGAGTGCTGCAGGGTTAGGATTTTACCCTTCTGACAAAATAATACACCGAGTTTTAATGATTCGTGCAAGTCTCGTAATTATATTTTGGAAAATAAATTATGTTTTTGGGTGTCCTGTTAAGTTTCATTTTCATCAACTGAGATCAAAAACCAAGTGGTCAGTATGTCCAAGAATAGTGGAGATGTACATTCATCAAATTGAACTCTGGGTTCATGTATTTATCAATAGCTGTGGGATGTGTGGAAATAATGAGTGTTGCATTTTAAACGGTCACCAATGTAGTGTTTTGTGACATTTTTTTTCCCCCCCTATAATTGAACAGTTTTAAGTGTCTGCAAATGATGTCCCATATGGACCCCTTTTGTCTTGGGGTTTCTCCATTACCAGAGGGAGGCCACACTCAAACTGGTAAAATAGTGTTCCGCTTGGGTGGCTGACAACCCAACGGTATGAACATTGACTTCTCCAATTTTAGATAACAACATACCCACACCCCCTGCCCACTTTTCTTTCCTTTCTCTTCCCAATGCACCACCCTGATGCGCACTCCTATCTCCCATAATGCCACCTTTCCTAGCTTCACAATTCTCCAATTTTGGAGAACTTTCTCACCCCCACCCCATTCCCATCGACACACACCCTCCCTTCAGCTCTCCTCTTCTCTCCTTGTCACACTTTTTTTTTTTTTTTTGTCCCATATTTTTGTCAACTCAACACAGAGTTTACCATTCACACTCACACCAGGGACAATGGATAGAGGGCAACGAGCCAACCAACCAGTGGGAGCATCCATCAGAAGCTCAAGCTGTCATAGGGAAATTGTCCAAATTGCTTGCAGTTTCCGGTGGTCTAGGGTAGGGGCTACAAGCTGTACCACTGTCATTGCATATTTGATTGAAAGATGCAGCATGGGAATGGGAATCCTTTACACTTGGGATCTTATCCCATTTTCTTTCCCACTCCCTACACGTTCAAGCAAATTAGCCCACAGACACTCACATCTTTGGGATGTGGGTGAAAACCAGAGTACATGAAGGAAAGCCATGTTGTCACAGGGGGAATGTGGAAACTCCACACAGACAGCACCTGCGGTCAGGATCAACCTCTGGTCTCCGCCGCTGTGAGGCAGCGTCTCTAGCAACTGTAACTCTGTCTCCATTTTGCTTTTGACATTTACCAGAATTAGATTTCAACTTTGCCAATGGTGGGTTCTCAGTTTTCTCCAGATTATTTTTGACCATCCTTCCATATAGTAATCACAGCAAGTTGAACTTGTAACACGAGTTCAACAACTAGATCCTTCTCTTGGTCAAGCATGTTCTCGTGCATTTATTTCATTCTGGGTTTGCCCCATCGATCAAAATATGGTGCAGGCTCTTCAGGAATTGATTTTTCTTTTTGTCCAAGTTAACCTTTTTCTCTAGATGTCTTGTTGATGTGTATTTTGCAGATAGCAAGAATAATTTAGCTTTTTGCAATTAAAGCATTAATCTGCTTTCAGCCACTCGAGGTATGATACAATTAACGAGCGTTAAATGTTTTGCTGTTTGGAATGGAGTGTCTTTCACTTGCCGACCACTAGTCTGGTAGCAACATTTCTACTCCTGTTCCATTCGTACTAACGGTGTCTTAATTTAGCAATACACAGGACCAAGCAGTGGTGATTGAAATCTGTTTGAACCGTGAACACGTGGAATGGATTTTGAGATTGTTATGTTGTGGGGAGAAGGCAGGAACGGGGTACTGATTGGGGGTGATCAGCCATGATCACATTGAATGGTGGTGCTGGCTCGAAGGGCCAAATAGCCTACTCCTGCACCTATTGCCTATTGTGTTGCTCGGTGGTTAAGCTTCCCAAGAAAAGCAGGGAGTGGAGAGGAGTGGTGTAACCTTGGCACTCACAATCAACTGGATATTTTCTAAAAAACATTTTTGATGCAGAAGTTTTGCAACCTGTTGTAAATTTTGACTCTGAAACATGAAATATTTCAGCTGTCTCTTTACTTAGTTGTCTCTTTACAGTAATCTCTTTACTCTTTACTGTTATTACTTGTGGGCGGAGCACCAAGGCAAATTCCTTGTATGTGAATACTTGGTCAATAAACTTACTTATCTATAGCCTGTTTTGTTTGCTGTTTTATGAAATATGGCATAGGATATCTATCTGTTTGCTGCATAGACCTAGCCTTATGCCAGCTTTCTCTATGTTATGGGTTCCTTTTACACCAATTCCATTATTGTTTGGAAGTTGAGTCGCTAAAAACAAAACTCGGTCCATTTCAAAAACGGAAAATGCACCCTGTTTTAGCATCCCAAGAATTTACATTATAGCTGCCGTTCTCAGGAGCTCTTCAAACATGAGGGGTTGGGGGAGGAATAACAAAGGAGGACCTGGCGAGGGGGGAGCGCCTTGAGGAGGGGGGAGCGCCTTGAGGAGGGGGGGAGGGGGGGGAGGAGAGTATTCCTGGTGTGGGATACTTATTTCATTCATATTTGAATGAAATGGGAAAGACACAATAAAAACAATTTCAAAACAGCAAACAAAGAGAGTGAATTAAAGATGAAAATCCACCAAGAGGTGGAGAAGCCAATAAAAGTTCGAGCCTTTGTTCAGATCAGAACAGAGAGAAATGCCCAGAAGAAATATTAGTTCTAGCTTGTTTTATTTCGGTAGTAACTAAACTTGT
Organism: Amblyraja radiata; assembly: GCF_010909765.2. Lineage (NCBI taxonomy): Eukaryota > Metazoa > Chordata > Chondrichthyes > Rajiformes > Rajidae > Amblyraja > Amblyraja radiata. The sequence goes on from NC_045956.1 coordinate 153,082,494, forward strand.
TAATTCACCTTGAATCATTTCTAAATAACCAATTCCCACCTTGTATGATCTATTGTGCCTGAGCTCTTTACCAAATGCAGAATATGATTATTCATTAATTTCTTCATTTATTTGAGCTGTTTTGTCTTAAAATAGCAATTCAGTTTCAACAAATATTCCAATTTGATGATAAATTAAAACTGCTGTAATTTTTATAATGGCAAATCTTGAGGGTTTGTTGCACAATTCTATTGCATTGCTCTGGTATTTCCTAACAGACACGGGTCTGCAATGTTACCATATAAAAGGGGCTGTCCCACTTGGGCGACCTAATCCGTGGGTTCTGGCAAGTTTTCCCTCGACATACTCGCAGCATTGTTGACACAAAGTCCTAGGAGGTCTTTGTTACTCTCCTTCATGATCGAGAGTAGTCCCCGTGTACTCGAGGCCACAGCTAGGTTCGCGGCGCAATTTTCAACCTTCAGACTTGTACAGACAGCCGGACATGATAAAATCAGATATGGTCTGAGAGAAAAGAGACTTGTGGAGTCATGGTCCAGGCGTAAGTAGGAGGAGGTGTCCAAGAGCTGGCGCCTGGCCTCAGGCAGGTAGAGGTCAGCCTGCCAGACTACCATGGCCCCTCCCTTGACGGGTGACGGGATTGAACTCTTGTGTAGCTGCAGCCAAATAATTTGCTGATATTCTGTGAGGAGGTTGCCGAGAATTATAATTGGGTATGATGTTGACAAGCACTTAAGGGATTGCAACTCGTCAAGGGAGTGAACATCTCAGAAGAGAAAACCAGAACAAAGACCATCTTCTTGCAGTATCACCCTTTGCTGCCCATGTTATTAAAACGATGGCTGTGCTAACTTGTATCATTTATACAGTATATATAAAGAAAACTGAAATTTAATCCAATGTCTGTAGCTTCACAGAATGTAGCAAAATGTAAGTTGGTTTCTAAATGCACAACAATTCAAAGTGCACTTCAAGTGCTGCCTGTACAGAGTTTGTACGTTCTCCCTGTGACCACATGGATTTTCTCTGGGTGCTCTGGCTTCCTCCCACATTCCAAAGGCCAACAGGTTTGTAAGTTGTCCCTCGTAGGATAGTGTTAGTGTATGGGGTGATTGCTGATCAGCACGGACTCGGTGGGCCGAAGGACCTGTTTCCATGCTGTATCTCTAAAGTTTAAAGTGAGAGTCTAAAGAGAGGCAAAACAGTTGGAACCTTGTCAATGTCAGGTGGAAATGTCAAAGGCTAAGAAGGCATTGCTTTAAGCTGAGAGGGCACAGTTTAAAGGAGAGGTGCGAGGTATTTTGTTTTGCACAGGGGGGTCGTGGGTGCTTGGTATACACTGCCGGGGATGGTGGTGGAGACGGATACGATAGTGGCATCTAAGAGGCTTTTATGCCCAGAAGTAAAGTAACAGGTTTATTAGATATGCGTTTTGAATATAAACACCACTTCTTAACAATTATAAACTTTTCCAATCTGTATGAATTGGAATCTCACATTAGCAGAGACCAATTTGGAGTTCAGATCAGTTGTAGTGTGATAGTTAAAATAGGGCAGGATAGAAAGAGGAAATGTGTGTTTCCAGTTTGTGTGTACCTGACCAATTAGTTAAGGTACAAGTAAATATAGATCTCTTTAGTTTGTAGTGTTGGACTCTGCTCTCTCATTACAGTTCATTGCGATCATTCTACATCTTTAATGAAGGATAATGTAAGACCTTTTGACTGAGATGCAAATTGTACGGTGAAATGCGATGCCTGCCAAGGGAGTTTAAAAATTAAACCTGACAGCTTTGTTAATTCGTTGAATGGCTACGAGTGTCCAAAGACAAGTTGTTGAATGATTTTTAAACTGCTTGATAGTTATAGCACTGCAGAACACTCAACCCTACATGTCCAGTATAGTGTGTGCATTCTCCAGGGCAGGCATTAGTCCAGCCATCGATGATGCAGCCTAAGAAAACAAAACAATGTGATATACATTTGAAGACCTTAATTTCATGCTCAACAACATTATTAGATCCTTTTAAAATTGCTCACTTAAAATTGTGCTTAAATTGAAGGGACAAGGATGGACACCAAGTAGCAGGTGGTGAAGATGAATTGACTGATGTCCTATTGCAAGAGTTATAATGCAATTGTGCGACCATGTGCCCAAACCATTTACAATTTTGTAATTTTATGTAGTTGTGACTTTGTGCCTCAAGTGATTTGTACAACAAACTACTTGTTGACAGTATGTAGAATTTCCACAAAAGCAAACATGGCCATTCTTTGATGGAAACACTGCACAAACACCAATGAGATAAATAACCAAGCAATCCATTCTACCTATAGCCATGCCACCATAATGGATTGAGAAGAAACTCAAGGATCGAACAAGATTGTGGGATCCATCTGGAAGTTTAAATAAAAAAAAGCTCTACAAGTGTACTTTCAATTTGCCTATGGAACTCGCAAGTTGAGAAGCATCTTAGATTAGTTAGTTTAGTTGGATGAGTTTATTTCTTGTTCACCAAGATGTAATCAAAGTCCTTGTTTGCACCTTGAATAGACTATATACACAGTAATGGATATAACAAAAATTACAGCAATGAATGCACAACAGCAAAAGGGTGCAAGATTGTAATACAATCCAAAGCAGTGATGGTAATCGAATAACCAGGAATGCACGCATTACTCCATATAAGACCTAACCAAAGTTGTCAAAAGCTGGAACATGACATCCTGACTTGTACTCCGTGCTCCCAACCAAAGAAGGCAACACACCATACTCCACCTTTCCCTCTCTATCTACTTGTGTTGTCACTTTCAAGAACCCTCTGTAGATTAAAGCTGTTAAAGGTCCTGTCATTATATGCATTATTTCCCCTTGCATTAAACTTCCCCAAGTGCCTGTATTAAACTCCATCTGCCATTTCTCCACCCATGTCTATGCCCTGCTGTATACTTTGACAGCCTTCCTCGCAGTCCACAACTCCAGCTATCTTGGTGTCATCTGCAAACTTAATAACCAACCCATCTACATTTGCATCGTTTATATGGATCACAAGCAACAGAGGTCCTAGCGAGCAACAGAGGTCACGGTGGCGCAGCGGTAGAGTTACTGCCTTACAGCAAATGTAACGCCGGAGACACGGAGTTTGCATGTTTTCCCCGTGATCTGTGTGGGTTTTCTCCGAGATCTTCAGTTTCCTCCCACACTCCAAAGACGTACAGGTTTGTAGGTTAATTGGCTTGGTAAATGTAAAAATTGTCCCTAGTGGGTGTAGGATGGTGTTAATGTGCGGGGATCGCTGGTCGGCACAGACCCGGTGGGTCGAAGGGCCTGTTTCCGCGCTGTGTCCCTAAACTAAACACAGATCCTTGTGGAATCGGTCTTCCACTCAGTCACACCCATCACTACCCTCTGCCTTGTGGATGCTGAAATAGGGAAGGTTTGGAAATGTATGTAACTGGTGCAGACAAGTGGTTCTACCCGAGTTGGGCATCTTGGTTGGCATGGATGAAATGAGCTGAAGGGCCTGTTTACCTGCTGTATTGCTCTGACTCTTTGGCTCTATCCCCAATGGCCCTTTTGGAAATTCTTAAAGGGTTGGACAGGCTAGATGCAGGAAGATTGTTCCCGATGTTGGGGAAGTCCAGAACAAGGGGTCACAGTTCAAGGATAAGGGGGAAATCTTTTAGGACCGAGATGAGAAAAACATTTTTCACACAGAGAGTGGTGAATCTCTGGAATTCTCTGCCACAGAAGGTAGTTGAGGCCAGTTCATTGACTATATTTAAGAGGGAGTTAGATGTGGCCCTTGTGGCTAAAGGGATCAGGGGGTATGGAGAGAAGGCAGGTACAGGATACTGAGTTGGATGATCAGCCATGATCATATTGAATGGCGGTGCAGGCTCGAAGGGACGAATGGCCTACTCCTGCACCTATTTTCTGTGTTTCTATGTTTCTATGGTGGTGAGCCTAGGTAAGGATAGCATTTGGCCCTTTAGGATTGATATAAGCAAACCAGAGGGGGTTTTTATAACAAGCCTGTTTTTGTGATCATTACTACTGACACATTTTGTTTCTTCAAATTACAGAAAGCCTATATTCGACTTGCACAACAGCCTTGTGTTTTTAGTTTGTTAAACAAGTAACTTGACCAGAATGCCACTGCTATACAGCAGGGCTCGGTTTGTTTGTACCCAGCCACCTGTGTTCTTGAACTGTTTCTGGATTGGCTCAGGTCAATGTAGCAGTCTGGTTGGAGATATTGCAAAAAACTGTCGACTTTGACGCTTTCCACGTTTGGAAAGGATCCATCTTTTATTGTTAATGATTAACCAAGTTCAGTAGTTAACCTTTGGGCATCGTTGTAAGGTGTGGTTTGTCTGTTGAAAATGGTATTACATCGGGAATTGTCTGGTGTATTTGACTTTTTTTTAAATATCATGAAAGAACATTTCTGCTAACTACTTTGCAAATGGGACATGTACAAGTTCATCTATGATTAACCAAGCGCAAATACTGAGCTTGCCAGACTGCATAAGTTCGATCTGTTCTTCCGCCTTTGAAACGTTCAACTGTTAAATGGATAAGAGACGTACGTTGTCTGTTCCCGGTAAGTGCATGTATGATACTGGTAATATCGAGTGAGAAGCAACTTTTTTTTCCCTATTGAAATAAACTGGAGTACAATGCTCAACTTCTCAGCTGACTGGGGAATAAATATCTAAGTATTAAATAGACCATTATTGGAAATATTGGCAAGCTATTCCAACAGACATACCATGTTCAAATGAACACATGCTTTAAGAGATTTAAATTTAACGTGTGTTCCAATTTTGATTGAATAAAAGCAGAGTCTCTTGCTCAGAGTAGGGGAAATAGAGAACCAGAGGAAATAGGTTTAAGGTGAGGGGGGGGGAAATTTAATAGAAACCTGAGGAGTTATGTATTCACACAAAGGGTGGTGAGTCTGTGAAACGAGCTGCCACAGGAAGTAGTTGAGGCAGGTGCTATTGTGATGTTTAAGAAACATTTCGACAGGTACCTGGATATGATAGGTTTATGGGATACTAGACCAAGTGCAAACCTGTTGGGTCTGTTTCCCCAACGCGCGTTTGCGGCGGGGGGAGGGGGAGGGGGCTGCGGCATCACACACACACTAGCCACCCCCCAAACACACAGGTGGGGGGAGGGGAGGAGAGGGAGACGGGGTGTGCAGAGAGGAGAACACAATATGGAATGTCAATCTCAATTACAGCACAGAAACAGGGCCTTTCTGCCCACCTTGTCCATTCTGACTAAGTTCAAATCTGAAAAGATTTTGGCTGTTTTTCTTTTATTTATTCCTATGATTTTATTTAAGTCTAGGGTCAACCCTCTGCCTTTACTCCATGGAGAAAAGACCCAGCCTCTCATTTCTTGCTCCAACAGTCCAGACCAGTAACATCCTTGTAAATTTTTTTTGCACCCTTTCCACCTTAGTGACAGCATTCCTATAGCAGAGCAACAAGAATGATGCAGAGCACGCCAAATGTGGCCTTGCCACCGTCTTGTACAGCTTTAACATGTCCCAATTCCTGTAATACATACACTAACTGATGAGAGCAAACATGCTTAACACAAACATGCCAAATGCTTCCTTCACCACCCTGATGGCCTGTGCCTCCACCTTCATGGGACAATGTCCCATATGTTCCACAGCACTCCCAGGGCCTTGCCATCTACCGTGCAAGTCCTGCCCTTTTCTTCATTTTTGTTTGCTGTGCAGTTGGTCATGCTGCTAAAGCCTGTTTTTTTAATATATACTCTGTGCCTAAATTGGGTCATCGTTACCACCATTTTGTTATGCAACCTAATTATCCATAAAATTGAATTACTAATTAAGGGAACATTGGTGATTGCATTTCCAATGTTACCACAGTGATTACACTCAAGGTAATGTGGTCTTTGTTAACAATGGCTAAAATATCCTTTCGGGAGGTCTGGAGTTTTGAAAGTTATTACATTATAAAAGATAGTCTCTTTGACTACAGGAATTTCCAGTGCTGGTGCGTGTCATGAATGATTGGGGCAGATGCTCCCTCCCTGTTTCTGTGTGCTATTATAATGTATTTAAGTTGTTGGGTGAAATACTTGAAAGTTATTGTACAAGGATTTGACCAGGGACAAAATTAAAGGTTCAATAGAAAATCCCGAGGGGTGCTCTGGTTTTATTACTGAACCATATGTGCTCCGAGTGAAGGATCTTTGTCACTCCTACTCCTCTTGCTGAGGGAGACTTGTTTCTTTCTGCTGCTGTTACCAGCAGTTCTTGCTGCTGTTACACTATTGTAGCAGCGGTTTTATCCTTTGCAGCAAAGAGGAATCTGATGTTCTGTAGTTTGTCAGCGCTGGGTTTGAGTTTTGGGGAAGATTGGATTGTATCTTCCCCAGCAATATATAATTGCATTCAGTAAGAGCTGCCAAAAGATGAGTCTGTCCCTTTCTGGCCTATCAAAACCTGGAGTTGGTTCAGTGGGATCTCTACCATTCAACTCAATGTCAGCAAGCTGCCTGGATAGTTTAATTGTTGAAAAAATCATTAATTCAACGTCACACAATGATCAATAAAACAAAAATCAACATAAGCTAAATACTCATTAATTTAAATGGTGTGGTTGCACTGTTTGCTAAGCAGTAACTAGAATGTGTAATTTAAATATGTGTAAAATAAAATTATTACAATCATTAAAAAGATGAAATTTGTAGCATTTTTTTCCCCTCTCTGCCTTGATTGCATTGGGACAAATGCAAACGGTGCCATTTTTGGTTTTATCTTGAATGCTCTCAATAGGACAATATTGCCAATTGGACACATTTACCAGATTTTCTCTACTGTGTTCTTGCTGGATTACTGTGAACACAAGAGAAGGTAGAGAGCAGATTAGGAGAAACAATAAGTGCTGGAGAGTCAGGAAGCATCTGTAGAACATGTATGGGTGACATTTCAGGTCATGAACCTTCTTCAGATTCCAGTTCTCTGGAGGTGCTGCCTGACTTGCTGAGTTACTCCAGCACTTTTTTTTTGGTAAACCAATATCTGCAGTTCCCTGTTTCTTCATTGTGAATTAGGCAAATGTTTTGTTTCCTATCACTTAGAAATCAAGAATCTAAATTACAGTACCTGAAAAAGGAACCACCTTGCACTTTGTTCCAATTACACATTTTTAATTGCCATGAAATGATTTGAGCGATGACTTTTGATTGTAGGTGCCATAAATAGCCATTAAAGTTTTGATTAGGTCAGAATTAGCGCAATGATTCATTTGAAAACTACAGTGTGTTACAACAGTGGATGATGATTTGTAAATAATTCACTGATCTAACCCCAAGACATAATTTGTTTGTGTTGTTTCACAAATATTCAGTCTTGCCCACAAGGTTAAAACAAACTGGGATTTACAAGTGCCCTACACAGATCAATGTGTGCATTGTTCTTAAATGGAATGAGGTATTCCAAAACTCCAAACCAGCTGCATTTTTTTTTTAATGATTCATTTTCACTGGCAATGAAGAAATACTCTAACCACAATGCAATTGAAGGCAACTCATTAAATGTATTCAAGAAGTTTTATATTTCTCTTGGGGCAAGAAGGGTGAAAGTATAAGTGGTGAAAACTGGAGGAGGGTATTCAATTTGGCTGATCAGTCCTGATTGTATTGAATGGAGGTGCAGGCTTGAAAGGTGAAATGATTGCCCACATATGCTTCTATTTTCAATGTTTTCTCAGTTCTGTGTCATTTTGAGAAGGTGAATCATTTCGGAGATTACAGCTTTCAAATGCTAAAGTTGGTGTTTCTCAATTTCCGCTGGAATATTTTAGACTGCTGTGTCTTTGATTTTACTTTCAGAACTGCTCTCATTTATTTATCATGATACTCATGAATAGCAGTCGAGACTAACTTGAAACCTATATATACATTTCTCAAAATGATGCCTCCTCTCGTTGTGCTTGTTTTGGAAGGAAAGTCAATTACCTGAATAGGGAGAACACAGATGAGTGCATGAACCACCAGGACATAGAAGGCCAAGGATCAAGTGCTGGACAAGGGATGATTTTAGATGATTGGGATTGACTTCACACAGGGGAATCTAATCCTCTATGTAGGGTACGTCGAACGTACCAGGGCCCCATCCCCGACCTCTACATCGACAATTGCTTTGGTGCTACCTCCTGCACCCACACACAACTCACTCGCTTCATCAACTTCGCCACTAACTTCCATCCGGCACTCAAATACACCTGCACCATTTCCGACATTTCCCAACCATTTCTTGACCTCACAATCTCCATCGCAGGTGATAGATTTTTGACCGACATCCACTATAAACCCACTGACTCGCATGGCTATTTAGACTACACTTCTTCCCACCCGGCTTCCTCCGTTCCACACCAGGGCATCGGAAATGTCCTCATTCTTCAGGGAACGGGGATTCCCCTCCACTACCATAGATGAGGCTCTCACCAGGGTCTCTTCAATACCCCGCAACAGTGCGCTCTCTCTCCCCATCCCCTACTCGGAACAAGGGCAGAGTCCCCCTAGTCCTCACCTTGCACCCCACTAGCAATCACATAAAGCAAATAGTCCTCCGTCATATTTGCCACCTCCAACGTGACCCCAACACTCGCCACATCCTCCCATCTCCCCCATCTGCTTTCCTCAAAGACCGCTCCCTCCGTAACTCCCTGGTCAATTCTTTCCTTCCCACCCGCACGACCCCCCCTCTCCCGGCACTTTCCCTTGCAACCGCAAGAGATGCTACACGTGTCGCTTTACCTCCCCCCTCGACTCCATTCAAGGACCCATGCAGTCGTTCCAGGTGCGACAGAGGTTTACCTGCACCTCCTCCAACCTCATCTATTGCATCCACTGCTCTAGATGTCAGCTGATCTTCATCGGTGAGACCAAGCGTAGGCTTGGCGATCGTTTGGCAGAACACCACCGCTCGGTCCGCATGAGCCAACCTGATCTCCCGGTGGCGCAGCACTTCAACTCCCCCTCCCATTCCGAATCTGACCTTTCTGTCCTGAGCCTCCTCCATTGCCAGAGTGAGCTCCACCGGAAACTGGAGGAGCAGCACCTCATATTCCGCTTGGGCAGTCTGCACCCCAATGGCCTGAACATTGACTTCTCCAATCTCCTGTAGTCCTTTCTGTCTCCTCCCCTTCCCTCTGGCTCCTCTTCCTTTCTTCTTCCCGCCCCCCCCCCCCACCCTGCATCAGTCTGAAGAAGGGTTTTGGCCCGAAACGTTGCCTATTTCCTTCCTGCCGCACCCGCTGAGTTTCTCCAGCATTTTTGTCTACCCTCTTGTTTAAAATGTCAGAGCAAACTGTCGGTCATGTAGTAGATAGACACAAAATGCCGGGGATCTGTTGGCATCTCTGGAGAGAAGACATGTGTGACGTTTTGGGTCGAGACCCTTCTTCAGCATAGTAGTAAGTGTGCTTCCAGATAATGTCATTGACCAGTATTCCCACTTCCTCAAGTTATGACTGTCTTCAGATATTGTAGCTCAGGAATTCTCCAGATCGAGTTGAGGATATTCAGAAGTAACGTTGTGTGCTGTTTGTACCACTTTAATTTGTCAGAAAATATTCTGAGGATTTTCAATAGAGAAATAATTTTATTCCAAGGTTGAAACAGTTTCTTGTTTCATGCAACTAATGTGATTATGAAATCAAATACTATTAACTCTGGAATCTGTCACCTGGTGGTATCATGCAAAGATAAGGAATAAGGCGTGTTATTATTCTGTTGTGATGCAATACTGTAACTAAAGTAGTTGGGTTCCACTGCTATGAAGCAGTAACAGCCAGGCATGTCCGGCATATTTTCTTTCCCAGTGGCAAAATACTTTGTAACATTCCACTTAAAGAAAATATTTTTTTCAATTGGACGTGCAGATGCCTTTCATGTTAAACATCTGTGCTGGGTTGATTTCATTCCAAAGAGGAAGAACATTCCAAAGTGGAAAGACATTCTTGCCATAGAGGGAGTACAGAGAAGGTTCACCAGACTGATTCCTGGGATGTCAGGACTTTCATATGAAGAAAGACTGGATAGACTTGCTCGAATTTAGAAGATTGAGGGGAGATCTTATAGAAACTTACAAAATTCTTAAGGGGTTGGACAGGCTAGATGCAGGAAGATTGTTCCCGATGTTGGGGAAGTCCAGGACAAGGGGTCACAGTTTAAGGATAAGGGGGAAATCTTTTAGGACTGAGATGAGGAAAACATTTTTCTGCCACAGAAGGTAGTTGAGGCCAGTTCATTGGCTATATTTAGGAGGGAGTTAGATGTGGCCCTTGTGGCTAAAGGGATCAGGGGGTATGGAGATAAGGTAGGTACAGGATACCGAGTTGGATGATCAGCCATGATCATATTGAATGGCGGTGCAGGTTCGAAGGGCTGAATGGCCTACTCCTGCACCATTTTTCTATGTTTCTATGTAAGAAGGATTCCAGGGGGAGAATAAGATGACTATGGCTGACAAGGGAGGTCAAGGCCAACATACAAGCAAAAGAGAAGATATATAACATTGCAAAGATTTAGTGTGAAGACAGAGGATTGGAATGTTTTTTAAAGAACAACAAAAAATAACTAAAAGGACAATACGAGAGAAAAGTTCAAGTACGAATGTAAGCTAACCAATAATATAAAAGAAGATAGCAAGAGTTTCTACGGATATATAACGAGTAAAAAAGAGGCAAGAGTGGATGTTGGGCCGCTGGAGAATAATGCAGGAGAAGTGACAATAGGTGCAGGAGTAGGCCATTCGGCCCTTAGAGCCAGCACCACCATTCAACGTGATCATGGCTGATCATCCCCAATCAGCCTTCTCCCCATATACCCTGACTCCGCTATTTTTAAGAGCCCTATCTAGCTCTCTCTTGAAAGCATCCAGAGAACCTGCCTCCACCGCCCTCTGAGGCAGAGAATTCCACAGACTCACCACTCTCTGTGAGAAAAAGTGTTTCCTCGTCTCCGTTCTAAATGGCTTATTCTTAAACTGTGGCCCCTGGTTTTGGACTCCCCCAACATCGGGAACATGTTTCATGCCTCCAGCATGTCCAAACCCTTAACAATCTTATATGTTTCAATGAGATGCCCTCTCATCCTTCTAAACTCCAAAGTGTGCAAGTCCAGCTGCTCCATTTTCTCAGCATGTGACAGTCCCGCCATCCCGGGAATTAACCTTGTAAACCGACGCTGCACTCCCTCAATAGCAAGTATGTCCTTCCTCAAATTAGGGGACCAAAACTGCACACAATACTCCAGGTGTGGCCTCACTAGGGCTCTGTACAACTGCAGACGGACCTCTTTGCTCCTATATTCGATTCCTCTTGTTATAAAGGCCAACATGCCATTCGCTTTCTTCACTGCCTGCTGTACCTGCATGCTTATGCCCCTGTCCCACTTAGGAAACCTGAACGGAGACCTCTGGAGACTTTGCGCTCCACCCAAGGTTTCCGTGCGGTTCCCAGAGGTTTTTGTCAGTCTCCCTACCTGCTTCCACTACCTGCAACCTCCGGCAACCACCTGCAACCTCCGGGAACCGCACGGAAACCTTGGGTGGGGCGCAAAGTCTCCAGAGGTTTCCGTTCAGGTTTCCTAAGTGGGACAGGGGCATTACTTTCATAGACTGATGTACAAGGACCCCCAGATCCCGTTGTACTTCCCCTTTTCCCAACTTGACGCCATTTAGATAGTAACCTGCCTTCCTGTTTTTGCTACCAGAGGATAACCTCACATTTATCTGCATTAAACTTCATATACCATGCATCTGCCCACTCTCCCAACCTGTCCAAGTCACCCTGCATTCTCATAGCATCCTCCTCACAGCTCACACTGCCACCCAGCTTAAGCTTAATTCCTGTTCCACTCTTTTCTAATTACATCTGACGATGGAATTTCTATATTTAGAATGATATTATACAAGTATGATATTAAATTATTTGACTGCGTTTCTATTCACACCTTCATCTAATACATCTGGCAACAGAGTTTTTCAAATGTTTCCTCTTAAAAAGAACTGTCCTATTTGTGTCGGATACTCCCATCTTTTATTTATTAAGCACCATCTAGAACAGTGGTTCTTAACCTGGGGTCCGGACTCCATGTGGGTTCATTTGGGGCTTTACCGAGAGACATGAAGGGGTCATAAATAACATATCCATTTGTTGAGCCCATTTTTAGGAAAGTAACAAAGTTACATATCACATACAGTATTTTGTTTGTGTATGCCAAAAAGGTTAAGAAACACTGATCTAGAATGAAGAGATGCAATTTTATTGCCTTTTTAACATGACACTCATGACTTAGAGGTAAAATGAGTAAAGGGAAACCGGTTTTGCATCCTTGATCCGGCATCTTTGCAACAACAATGTTGACTGTTGAAAATTAAGGCAGCAGTGTCCTTTTTAGATATTTGAAATATATTTATATTTTCTCCATTTATAGATTACTAGAAGGGGTAGATCGGACCGGCACGGAGGCCGGACTGAAGCCTGAACCCAGGACTGGATGAATAGTTATGTTCTCTGACCTATGGTCCTATCTCCCAAGTCGTATTATTGATAGTTTATCCTATTTTTCTAATTAACCATATAACCATATAACCATATAACAATTACAGCACGGAAACAGGCCATCTCGACCCCTCTAGTCCGTGCCGAACACATAATCTCCCCTAGTCCCATATACCTGCGCTCAGACCATAACCCTCCATTCCTTTCCCATCCATATAACTATCCAATTTATTTTTAAATGATAAAAACGAACCTGCCTCCACCACCTTCACTGGAAGCTCATTCCACACAGCTACCACTCTCTGAGTAAAGAAGTTCCCCCTCATGTTACCCCTAAACTTCAGTCCCTTAATTCTCAAGTCATGTCCCCTTGTTTGAATCTTCCCTACTCTCAGTGGGAAAAGCTTTTCCACGTCAACTCTGTCTATCCCTCTCATCATTTTAAAAACCTCTATCAAGTCCCCCCTTAACCTTCTGCGCTCCAAAGAATAAAGCCCTAACTTGTTCAACCTTTCTCTGTAACTTAGTTGCTGAAACCCAGGCAACATTCTAGTAAATCTCCTCTGTACTCTCTCTATTTTGTTGACATCCTTCCTATAATTAGGCGACCAAAATTGTACACCATACTCCAGAATTGGCCTCACCAATGCCTTGTACAATTTTAACATTACATCCCAACTTCTATACTCAATGCTCTGATTTATAAAGGCCAGCATACCAAAAGCTTTCTTTACCACCCTATCTACATGAGATTCCACTTTCATGGAACTGTGCACAGTTATTCCCAGATCCCTCTGTTCACCTACATTCTTCAATTTCCTACCATTTACCATGTACGTCCTATTTTGATTTGTCCTGCCAAGATGTAGCACCTCACACTTATCAGCATTAAACTCCATCTGCCATCTTTCAGCCCACTCTTCCAACTGGCATAAATCTCTCTGTAGACTTTGAAACTCTTCTTCATTACCCGCAACCCCACCTATCTTAGTATCATCTGCATACTTACTAATCCAATTTACCACACCATCGTCCAGATCATTGATGTACATGACAAACAACAGTGGACCCAACACAGATCCCTGTGGCACCCCACTCGTCACTGGCCTCCAACCTGACAAACAACCATCCACCATTACTCTCTGGCATCTCCCATTCAGCCACTGTTGAATCCATCTTGCTACTCCACCATTAATACCCAACCATTGAACCTTCTTAACCAACCTTCCATGAGGAACCTTGTCAAAGGCCTTACTGAAGTCCATATACACAACATCCACTGCTTTACCCTCATCAATTTCCCGAGTAACATCTTCAAAAAATTCAAGAAGATTAGTTAAACATGACCTTCCAGGCACAAATCCATGTTGACTGTTCCTAATCAGACCCTGTTTATCCAGATGCTTATATATATTATCTCTAAGTATTCTTTCCATTAATTTGCCCACCACTGACGTCAAACTAATAGGTCTATAATTGCTAGGTTTACTCTTAGACCCCTTTTTAAACAATGGAACAACATGCGCAGTACGCCAATCCTCCGGCACTATTCCCGTTTCTAATGACATTTGAAATATTTCTGCCATAGCCCCTGCTATTTCTACACTAACTTCCCTCAATGTCCTAGGGAATATCCTGTCCAGACCTGGAGACTTATCCACTTTTATATTTCTCAAAAGTGTCAGTACTTCCTCTTCTTTGATCCTCATAGTTTCCATAGCTACTCTACTTGTTTCCCTTACCTCACATAATTCAATATCCTTCTCCTTGGTGAATACCGAAGAAAAGAAACTGTTCAATATCTCCCCCATCTCTTTTGGCTCTGCAGATAGTTGGCCACTCTGACTCTCTAATGGACCAATTTTATCCCTCGTTATCCTTTTGCTATTAATATAGCGGTAGAAACCCTTCGGATTTACTTTTACCTTACTTGCCAAAGCAACCTCATATCTTCTTTTAGCTTTTCTAATTTCTTTCTTAAGATTCTTTTTACATTCTTTATACTCCTCAAGCACCTCATTTACTCCATGCTGCCTATAACTATTGTAGATATCCCTCTTTTTCCGAACCAAGTGTCCAATTTCCCTTGAAAACCATGGCTCTTTACAATTTTTACGATTTCCTTTCAACCGAACAGGGACATAAAGATTCTGTACTCTTAAAATTTCACCTTTAAATGTACTCCATTTCTCTTCCACATCTTTCCCATAAAACAAACTGTCCCAATTTACTCCTTTTAAATCCTTTCGCATCTCCTCAAAGTTAGCCTTTCTCCAATCAAAAATCTCAACCCTAGGTCCAGTTTTGTCCCTCTCCATAATTATATTGAAACTAATGGTATTGTGATCACTGGACCCGAACTGTTCCCCAACGCATACCTCTGCCACCTGACCCATCTCATTTCCTAACAGGAGGTCCAGCACCGCCCCTTCTCTAGTAGGTACTTCTATGTATTGCTGCAAAAAACTATCCTGCACACATTTTACAAACTCCAAACCATCCAGCCCATTTACAGAATGTGTTTCCCAGTCTATGTGTGGAAAATTGAAATCTCCCACAATCACTACCTTGTGCTTACTACTAATATCTGCGATCTCCTTACATATTTGCTCTTCCAATTCTCGTTCCCCATTTGGCGGTCTAAATACACCCCTATAAGTGTTGCTACACATTTCCCATTTCTCAGTTCCACCCAAATAGCCTCCCTAGACGAGCCCTCTAATCTATCCTGCCAAAGCACTGCTGTAATATCTTCCCTGATAAGCAATGCAACACCTCCACCTCTTGCCCCTCCAATTGTATCACACCTGAAGCAACGAAATCCTGGAATATTTAGTTTCCAATCACAGCCCTCCTGCAACCATGTTTCACTGATCGCCACAACATCATACTTCCAGGTGTCAATCCAGGCTCTAAGTTCATCCACTTTTCTTACAATGCTCCTAGCATTAAAATATACACATTTAAGAAACCCACCCTCTCTTATTCTCTGATTATTTTCTTTTTCTTCTCTCTCCCCTACATTTTGGGTCAGAGTGCTACCATTCTCTGCCCCCTGCTTCACACACTGACTGCTAGCTTTTCCAATTTGAGTCCCTCCCCCCAACCATACTAGTTTAAAGTCTCCCCAGTAGCCTTTGCAAATCTCCCCGCCAGGATATTGGTCCCCCTTGAGTTCAAGTGCAACCCGTCCTTTCTGTACAGGTCGCACCTTCCCCAAAAGAGGTCCCAATGATCCAGAAACTTGAATCCATACCCACTGCACCAGTCCCTCATCCACGCATTTATCCTCCACCTCGCTCCATTCCTACTCTCACTGTCGCGTGGCACAGGCAGTAATCCTGAGATTGTTACCTTTCCAGTCCTTCTCCTTAACTCTCTACCTAACTCCCTAAATTCTTCTTTCAGGACCTCTTCTCTTTTTTTACCTATGTCGTTGGTACCTATATGTACCACAACTTCAGGCTCCTCTCCCTCCCATTTCAGGATTTCTTGGACACGTTCAGACACATCCCTGACCCTGGCACCAGGGAGGCAAACTACCATCCGGGACTCCTGTCTGCGTCCACAGAATCGCCTATCCGACCCCCTGACTATAGAGTCCCCTATTACAATTGCCCTCCCCTTCTTTTCCTTACCCTTCTGAGCAACCGGACCGGTCTTTGTGCCAGAGAAATTTCTTTCTTTCTTTCTTTTTTTCTATCTATAAATATAAATAAATAATTAGAGGCAATGTTAATATGTAACCGATAAAGGAGGATCCCAGCTACTTTGGTAACTGGGTCCCTGGAAACCTGGATAATTTAATACGTAACCGTTAAACAAAGTCTGTACTGGTTTGGATTATGATATGCAGATGCCGCTAATAAAGATTTATTTAAAAAAATATATATATATATATTTATATTTTGCTTTGTCCACATTTTCATAGTGAAAAGCTTGTGTTTTGTGCTAACCAGGCAGCAGAAAGACAATATATGACTAATTTACCCCTGTGGACCAAATTATGCCAACTAGTGCCTATCCAATTCCCTTCTGAAATTCTCTTCATCGTAAATGATTGCCATGTGGACAAAGCAAAAAAATAAAGATGCTCCTCAACACCTTAAGCCACTAAGTGAAGTGAAAGGATAAGCAAAGTCATGTAATTTTTGTTTGTTTAACCCCGATATTTCAACAAATCAATACACATTTCTCAGAGGAAAACAATAAATCTTACTTGCTGCTTAGATTCAGGGTTGATGTTATTTCAAAACTTGGAACTTTCTATAAGGAGAATTTGGGGACAATCATACAGTTATTACATGCCCAGATCATCACACAAACCAACCTCCTGTCCATTTACACCTTGTGCTTCCTCACAAGGCCAGCAGCATAATCAAGGACGAGTCACACCCTGGCCTCTCCCTCTTCCCCTACTTCTCCCATTGGGCAAAAGGTGTAGAAGTGTGATAACACACACCTCCAGATTTAGGGGGCAGTTTTTCCCAGCTATTATCAGGCAACTGAACCATCCTACCAGCAACTACTGCGCAGTCATGAGCTGCTATCTAGATCATTGGAAACTCTCGGACTATATTTGATCGGAATCTACTGCACTTTTTCTTGCACTAAACATCATTCATGTTATTTCCTTTATAGTGTATCTGTGCACTGTGGATGGTTCGATTGTAATCATGTATTGTCTTTCCGCTGACTGGTTAGCACACAACAAAAGCTTTTCACTGCACCTTGGTACGCGTGACAAGAAACTAAACTATGTTTATGGAGAGGAGGAGGATTAACAGTTGCGTAGGTGGATATTAACATTTCAAATTGGACACAAGATAGTGATGTCACCTATTTCCTCAAGCAATCTCGTTGCCTCAGGGATTTAACTCCCACTTGAAGTCCAAGAATGTGATTAATCGACTGGAAATGTAGCAATAAAATTCCTTATGTCGATGAGTGTATATATTGTGTTCATTTCTGAAAGGGTCAATGAACTGGGGTGTTCACCCTTCTGTGTCGGAAGGAACTGCAGATGCTGGTTTAAACCAAAGATAGACATAAAATGCTGGAGTAACACTGCGGGACAGATTGCATCTCTGGGTAGAAGTAATGGGTGACATTTTGGGTTGAGATCCTTCTGCAGACTGAGTCGGGAGAGGGAGACAAGGGTAAGGTGTGAAATAAGACGTCAAAGTTAACAAAGATCAAGGTAAATGTAGAATAGATCATTGTTAGCTAGGGGAAAGTGACACCAAAGCATGACATAAAATGAATCAGGAGGACAGTCAAACTGGCCAGAGAATTAGGATAGGGGAGGGATAAAGAGAGAGGGAAAGCAAGGGTTACTTGAAGTTAGAAGTCAAGACATACCGCTGGGTTGTAACCCCCCCACCCCCCACCCAAGCGAAATAAGATGCTGTTCTTCCAATTTGCATTTGGCCAAGTTGGGAAAGTTGATGTTGCAGGAAATGCCAGTAGCATTAATTATCCATTCCTATTTGCCACATCAGCTTAGGAAATGAGTGTCAATCAGAGAGTCTGGAGTCACCTTTTGGGTAGACTGGTAAAGGATAACTAGCCTTATTGCTTGAAGGCCTTTGGATCTATTTTGATATCTTCATGTTACTGAATGTGGTCTTTTTTTAAATTTTGTTTACGGGGAAGAGAATTTCAATTCCAGATTGATTTAATGAGTTCTGTATTTAAATCCCCCAGCTGGTTCCATGATCCATTTCCTAGAAACACAGAAAATAGTGCCATTCGGCCCTTCGAGCCAGCAACGTCATGCAATATGATCATGGCTGATCATCTAAAATCAGTACTCCGTTCCCCCTTTTCCCCATATTCCTTGATTCCGCTAGCCCTAAGAGCTAAATCTAGCTCTCTTAAACAGTTCTCTGCCTACTGGCCAGTATGTTGACTATAATGTGACTGAAGTCTGTATTTTAAGTTGCCAAACATTTTAAACACTAGTAGTTGAAATTTTTTGGAAAGTTTAGTTTAGAGATACAGTGCAGAAACAGGCCCTTCAGCCACCGAGTCCACAACGGCCAGCGATCCCTGCGCACCAACACTATCCAACACACACAATTTACAAATATACCAAGCTAATTAACCTACAAACCCGTACTTCTTTGGTCTGTAGGAGAAAACTGGAGCTCCCCGGAGATAACCCATGCTGAGCACAGGGTACAAACTCCATACAAACAGCACCCATAGTCTGGATCAAACCCAGGTTTCTGGCGCTGTAAGGCAGCAACACTACCGCTGCGCCAATAGTTACAGTTCATTCTAACGCTGTTGTACGATGAGGTTTAACTGGCAAAAAAAATATGTCTACTATCACCAGTTATACTTTACAGCCAGTAAGGCTCTTTTTAAATATGGGAAATAATTGAATTATCTTCAAGTGTAAAGTTACTGTGAATGTGTGACTGTTTTTTGGAAGTGCACAAGGCTATTATTTGCAGGCAAGCTTGATGTTGTGCTTTCCAGCAGCTTGAATTATCTACAATTTAGGATTGATGCAATTAATTGTTTAATTTTTGTTGTCCTCCATAATTCATGGAGTGAGCTCTCGTCCCCATTAATGCACAGTGAACAAAGGACCTCTCCATGCAACACCCTGGAACTACTCCAGCATTTGCAAATAAAGAACACAATCAGTGATCCACCTGAGACAAATGGGCCATGCTTCAATACCAAATATCACAGTTGCATACAAGTAAACACTAAATAGTGAATTTGGGCTAATTTAAAAATAAATGACATGAAATATCTTGCCAGTGGCATACAATTGTTTTAAAGAAATCGATATCAATATTGTGATTAAAGAGCCACTTGAGGTCTGCTGCCGTAAATGTAACAAGACTATTTTCAATGAAATCTGTCTTTACATATCTGTCCAATTCTATCAGACCGTTAAAGGAAAATGACTCTGCAATGAAAACATTAGTGCAAAAATACACAATAAGAAACAAGTCTCTCATGTACAAAATCATGAGAGGAATAGATCGGGTATCACAGAGTCTCTTGCCCAGATTAGGGGAATTGAGGACCAGAGGACATAGGTTCAAGGTGAAGGGGAAAAGATTTATTAGGAATCTGAGGGTAACTTTTTCACACAAAGAGTGGAGGGTGTATGGAACAAGCTGCAGAGGAGGTAGTTGAGTTTAAGAAACAGTTAGACAGGTGCATGGATAGGACGGGTTTAGAGGGATATGGACCAAGCGCAGGCAAGCGGGACTGGTGTAGCTAGGACATTGTTGGCCGGTGTGGGCAAGTAGGGCCGAAGGGCCTGTTTCCACACTGTATCACTCTATGACTATGACTCTAAGTGTATGGTAGTGCAAACGTTGGTCCATGGCATTCTACTGCTAAAGTAGGATTAATGTTGAACACCGGCACACGCAGCATCTCTGGATAGGAGGAATGGGTGATGTTTTGGGTCGAGTTGTGCAGTTTGGTTCAAGAACTTGATAGTTGTCGGAAAGTAACTGTTCCTGCACCTGGTGGTGTGCGACTTGAAGCTTTTATTCCTCCTGCTCACAGTAGCAGTGAGAAGTGGGCATGGCCCGGATGTTGGGGATCCTTGATAAGATAAACTGCTTCTTGAGGCGGTGCATCATGTCGATCTTTTTGATGGTGCATTGTTCAAATAATTATAATTTGGCAATTTTAGTTCAGGAAATTTGTTCATACAGTTATTCAAATTATGATCCTAAGACCATCTGTTTTAAAATATTTCCCCCCTCTAACGTTACTCAGTAAGTGGGTAATATATTGTGGAGGCCACAATCTACCCTCCAGCTCGTGCAACTAATTCCAAAAGCCAAATCGCTTGAATGGAAGTCAGAGGTTTTTTTTAAAGTTTTGTGTGAATACACAAGCTGTAATGTTGGTACTTGCCATCTGTCGTGGCTGAGAACTTGCAGGAAGCTTGATTTGATCAAATACTGATTCGCTATCTGTGAATTCTATCTCAATATTGTCTGGTAAAAGGGGATAGGTCTTTGGGGTTGCTTTAAATCAATAAAACATGCTTCACCTGAGGCCAATTGTGGATCATTGCCTTGCGGACCTAAAAAAGCTTTCACTGTATATCAGCATACGTGACACTAATACACCAATACCAGGTAGCATGTAGCTTTTCATTCTGAGTTTTTATTATAGCATTAAACTGAACTATTGGAAACACTGCATGAGATGTAAACAAGGAAATGGCGTGATTATTTTGGGAAGGTGCAAAGGTGTGTTTGCACATCAAAGAAATGCGTAGAAACCTTATTGCATCAAATATAATCGTTGTGCTGTTTAGTCTATTAATGCTGCATTACTGTGGTTGAAATATGGTTGTGTCATCTTCATTATTTAAACAATTTCTCTATTTTAAAATAGGGCATGGTACTTTCGTTTCTTAGTGCAAATTATTCAGTATTACTTAAATATAGCAGCTTTTCCCCAGAATTATAAATTGATTAGTTGTAGCTGTTTTGCTGACAACAGTTGCTTCACCTAGTTGTCTTGTGGCACGAGAGAAATGTCAGACCCTTAAAATAAATCATAAATAAATATTGTTTGGCATTTGCAGATGATTCAATTGATTTTTTTTTAAACGGAACCTATTTAATTTTACCGGAAATTTTGTTGATCTGTTTTGAATAATTCACTTTAATCGATGAAAATGTCCATGTTTTGTCAAAATGATTTCAGAAATATAGTTGGAAATATGTGCCACAATTTGAAATGGACAACATTTGAAGCTGGTGTTAATGAGTAACGTTTTTCACTTGATTAATCTGTTGCTCCATTGTTCTCTTGCTGTTCAGTAGTTCATAGTATAGTCAAAAAGGGTTGAAGACATTAGAAAAGTCTGTGTGTAAGAAGGAACTGCAGATGCTGGGGTAAACCGAAGATAGATACAAAAAGCTGGAGTAACTCAGTGGGACAGGCAATATCTCTGGAGAGAAGGAATGGGTGATGTTTCGGGTCCAGACCCTTCTTCAGACTGGTTAGGGATAAGGGAAATGAGAGATATAGACGGTGATGTGGAGATATAAAGAACAATGAATGAAAGATATGCAAAAATGTAACCATGATAAAGGAAATAGGCCAACCTGTTTGTAGGGTGACAATGAGAAGCGAGTGCGACTTAGGTGGGAGAGGGAGAGAGAGAGTAAGAGGGAATGCCGGAGCTACATTCTTCTTTCGTGTCCATCTGCTATGTTTCAAATGTTGAAGTGAGAGAAATAAATATTCATACCACTGGGCTGTAAGCTGACCAAGTGAAATATGAGATGCTGTGCCTCCAATTTGCGTTTAGCCCCACTCTGTTAATGGAGGAGACAGAGGACAAAATTCTGTGTAGAAATGGGAAGGAGAATTAAAGTGTCCAACAATCGGGAGATCTGGTTGGTTCACGCGGGCTGAGTGAAGGTGTTCCGCAAAATGATTGGCCAGTTTGCGTTTGCTCTCGCTGATGTATCAGAGTCCGCATCTTGAATAACGGATATACAGTGGATGAGTTTGGAGGAGGTGCAAGTGAACCTCGGCCTAACCTGAAAGGACTGTCGGGGTCCATGGATAGAGTCGAGGAAGGAGGTTTGGCGGCAGGTGTTGCATCTTCTACGGTTGCAGGGGAAGGTACCTGGGGAGGGGGCGTTTTGGGTGGGAAGGAATGAATTAACTAGGGAGTTACGGAGGGAACGGTCTCTGCGGAAGGCAGAAAGAGGTGGAGATGGGAAAATGTGGCTAATGGTGGGATCCCGTTGGAGGTGGTGGAAATTTAGGAGGATTATGTGTTGCATGCGATGGCTGACGGGGTGGAAGGTAAAGACGAGGGGGATTCGGTCTCTGTTGTGACTCGGGGGAGGGGGAGCAAGGGCAGAGTTGCGGGGTACTGAGGAGGCATGAGTGAGGGCCTCTCTGTTCTGCTACAGACATGCAGCACAGAAATAGGCCCTTCCGCCCACCATGTCTGTAATCATCTAAACTAATCCCAGTTTCCAGGTCTTTACTCAGCACAAGCAAATATTCAGGAGGAGGCCTGGTCGAAGACTGCCTCCTTACACAATCCCAACAAACTAAAAGTTCTCAAAAGAATAAATAACAGCAAGAGTTCGATTGCAATTTTAATATTCGTATGTTTGACAATGACTTAGTTTATTTTGAGTGCTGAGCAAGGGTTACATTTGAATGACAAATTTGCCATGGGAACACATCTTAACTGACAGTGTGTAGGAAGGAACTGCAGATGCTGGTTTAAACCGAAGATAGACACAAAACGCTGGAGTAACTCAGCGGGACAGACAGCATCTCTGGAGGGAAGGAATGGGTGACCTTTCACGTCAGGACCCTTCTTCTCCCAGTCTGAAGGAGGGTCTCGACCCAAAACGTCACCCATTACTTCTCTTCAGAGATGCTTACTGTCCCGCTCAGTTACTCCAGTTTTAACTGACAATGTCTCTGAATATCCAAACACCTTTTCTGGGCCAAAGTATTTCACAGGTATGGCCTAAACTTTGAGGTCAGAGATCCCAGATACCTGAAATTAATGTTGTGCAGGCTGACTAACCCTGGGTACACAAATTATTACACACATAGACAATAGGTGCAGGAGTAGGCCATCTGGCCCTTTGAGCCTGCACCGCCATTCAATGTAGCCACAGTGAAAAAAGCCCAGCAGAGACTGTACTTCATCAGGCTGCTCAGAAAAGCTGGTCTGCACTGTCGCCCTCTCACCCAGGTCTACAAAGGACTGATAGAGAGCATCCTCACCACAGGCATCATGGTGTGGTATGGAAACACCACACAGACAGAGAGGAAGGCTCTGCAAAGAGTCATAAAGACTGCAGAGAGGATTATCACAACGGAACTCCCCTCCATGGACACAATCTACACACAGCGCTGTCAAAAAAGAGCAGAGAGAATCATCAGAGACACACTACATCCAGCTCACTCCCTGCTCAAACACAAAAACTGCACATACAACCTCAGGCACAGACGAGCGGACAGCATCGCCACAAACAGAACACGCTTTTTTAAGACTTTTTCCCTGCCACAGTGAGACTCTTGGCCAAAACAAAATGAACTGATGTCCTGACCTACCTCATAGCATATCATATAATATGATATATATTGTCTCTTTTCACACAGAGAGTGGTGAATCTCTGGAACTCCCTGCCACAGAGGGTAGTCGAGGCCAGTTCATTGGCTATATTTAAGAGGGAGTTAGATGTGGCCCTTGTGGCTAAGGGGATCAGAGGGTATGGAGAGAAGGCAGGTACGGGATACTGAGTGGATGATCAGCCATGATCACATTGAATGGCGGTGCAGGCTCGAAGGGCCGAATGGCCTACTCCTGCACCTAATTTCTATGTTTCTATGTTTCTATGTCTCCTGGGCCTGTGCAATTTACAATGCAATCAACACTTTTATATAGGGTTTGTGCAAGTTACAATGCTCTCACTTTCCCCTTTATATAGGGTTTTAGGCACTTTCTTTTTTTATTTCTAGAGAAGTATATGTTTTTATAGATTATGTGTCTTTCTGTGTGTCTTTTTAATTTGACTTGACTTGACTCCCTGAACAACCGCATAAGAGTTCCTATGTGTGTAAGCACAAATGGCAAATAAAGTTTTTGACCTTTGACCTTTGATCATGGCTGATCATCCTGTTCTTGTGTCCCCCCCCCCCCCCATACCCCTTGATTCCACTAGGCCTAAGAGCTCTATTTAACTCTCTCTTGAATGCATCCAGTGAATCGGCCTCCACTGCCTTCTGAGTCAGAGAATTCCACAAATTCACAACGTTTTTCCTCATCTCAGTTCTAAATGGCCTACCCCTTATTCTTAAACTGGTTCTGGACTCCCCCAACATCAGGAACATGTTTCCTGCATCTAGCATGTCCAATCCCTTAATAATGTTATATGTTTGTATAAGATTCCCTCTCATCCTTCTAAATTCCAGTGAATACAAGCCCAGTCGCTCCATTCATTCATCGTATGACAGTCCCGCAATCCCGGAAATTAACCGTGTGAACCTACGCTGCACTCCCTCAATAGCAAGAATGTCCTTCCTCAAATTAGGTGACCAAAACTGCACACAATACTCCAGGTGTGGTCTCACCAGAGCACTGTACAACTGCAGAAGGACCTCTTTGCCCCTATACTCCTCTCATTGAGAAGGCCAACATGCCATTAGCTTTCTTCACTGACTGTTGTACCTGCATGCGTACTTTCAGTGATTGATGTACTAGGACAATCAGATCTCGTTGTACTTCCCCATTTCCTAACCTGACACCATTCGGACAATAATCTGCCTTCCCATTCTTGCCTTCAAAGTGGATAACCTCACATTTATCCACATCATACTGCATCTGCCCGCTTACCCACCTGTCCAAGTCACTTTGCGTCCTCATAGCATCCTGTTCATAGTTCACACTGCCACCCAGCTTAGTGTCATCTGCAAATTTGCAAATGTTACTTTTAATTCCTTCATCTAAATCATTAATGTATATTGTTAATAGCTGCGGTCCCAGCACCGAGCCCTGCGGTACCCCACTAGTCACTGCCTGCCATTCTGAAAGTGACCCGTTAATCCCTACTCTTGGTTTCCTGTCTGCCAACCAATTTTCTATCCATGTCAGCACTCTACCCCCAATGCCATGTGCTTTAATTTTGCCCACTAACCTCCTGTATGGGACCTTATCAAAGGCTTTCTGAAAGTCCAATCACACAACATCCACTGGCTCTCCCTTGTCCAATTTACTTGTTATATTCTCAAAAAATTCCAGAAGATTTGTCAAGCATGATTTTCCCCAACGTAAATCCCTGCTGACTCGGACCAATCCTGGTTCTGCTATCCAAATGTGCCGCTATTACATCTTTGATAATTGACTCCAGCATCTTCCCCACCACCGATGTCAGGCTATCTGGTCTATAATCCCATGCTTTCTCTCTCCCCCCTTTCTTGAAAGGTGGAATAACATTAACTCCCTCCCATCCAAAGGATTGATAGAGTCAATATGTCTATGACCATGTTTAATGTGCCAAGTGACAAAGAAAGCCTGGGCTCGAGCTTCCCTTGATTTCTGTCAAAAAGGTATAAAATAATTGAAGATGTCTAATGCCTGGCTTGATGTAGGCCGATTGATATCCCCCATTCTTGCGTTTGGCAGATGTAAATCAGAATATATCATTATCATGCCAGCTAGCATGTCATATTTTTCGAGCAGCCTCCTGCTGCATACCAGTAGACTGTGCTCTCCTTTCACAGTATTGTTTGTTTGCAAAGCTGTCCTTTCAATTTCAAAAAACATTTACTGATTGTAGTTTGTATTTGAACAGGTTTTGTTTGGAAGATGAGTTCTCAATAATGCCTTAATGCCTGCTCTCCAAATATTCCTGAAGATTGTCATGTGTCCAATAACTAACAAATATAAGTTTTTGTTTTTTTAAACAAGTTTATAAAATTCTGTTTGAACTAATAAGTAAAAATGGACTACCTTGTGTCTGCCCTGTTCTTTTCCCATTTCAATTACTTCATTCTGAAGAAGGATCTCGACCTGATACGTCACCCATTCCTTCTCTCCAGAGATGCGGCCTGTCCTGCTGAGTTACTCCAGCATTTTGTGTCTACCTTCAGTTTAAACCGGTATCTGTAGTTCCTTCCGATTCAATTACCACCTTGATTTCTCATCTAAATCCTCTGGATGATCTTTTTGATCAAAACCCATTGGTCTGAAACCATTTCTAAACATACCAAGAAATGTTCTTGTTTTTTTTCAGAAGCTGTGTATTAAATAAAACTTTTATTAACCAGTAAATTGGGTAAAATTTTGCTTTCTGCGTGAAGAACTTAAAATGAGTACAACAGCTAATTTTAATTATAAAGCACAATTTATCATCAAAATTTCCGGAGGCACTTGACTGATGGTGTCAGCGTTTGTCCAACTTTGATTATGAGGGGTGATTAATATCAGTGACTATAGTTGGTATTAAGAAAGTTATTAAAAGTGGAGCGATATGAACAGGTTCAGAAATAGAATTACTGAGCTTGTGGTCTTGATGCCTGGCGACATATTTAATCATGGTAGAACAAAGTATTATGCACGAGGTATTGGTGTGATTAGGGGTAGGATAGAAATAAAGAAGAAATTTGTGATTTGTCTTTTATGTGGATTTGGAGAGTTTGAGCTGGGCACCATCAGCTGCCAAGTCCTTTGAGCAGCAGCAAGTCAGCAGAAATTGAAGGGAGGCAAGATCCTTGAATAACTACAGTGCTAATCGTTTCCAGGTTCCTCATTGGTGACTCGGTAGTTTTGCACTTAACTTTGAGCTAAGATTATTTATTTTCCCCATCCTTTTGGAATTCTGCTGGGAGAAAAATTATCATCTTTAATCTGGACTGTCTACCTTGTCGCCTAATTCCTTCTTGATTGGTTTAAATAATATCAAATGAATTCATGTTTAATCTATGATTTGGGGTAATTTATAGCGGGGATTGAGAGGGAGAGTACTTTGAATTTGTCAGCCTCTAGTTCATTCCAATAGACAATGGACGTTTTATTCTGATGTAGAAAAACCAGCAGCCAATATGCGTGTTCGATAGAGGAGAGTTTTCCAGGTTCATTGTACTAAAAGGGAATGCTGCTCAGCCACCCTCTCAAATATCACCATCAATTCAAATTGTAGTCAATATTCTAAGTAACTGAGTCCTTAACGCTGACAATGGTGATGAATGATTGGGTTGAATTTACTATGGAGCAATGGAGTTACTGCCTTGCAGTGTCAGAGACCCGCGTATCAATCCTGACCATGGGTGCTGTCTGTACGGAGTCTATATGTTCTTCCTGAGACCACATGGGTTTTCCCCGGGTCTTCCTGTTTGCTCCCAGGTTTGTAGGTTAATTGACTTTGGTAAAAATTGTCCATCATGTGTAGGATAGTCCTACTGTACTGGGATCACTGGTCGGAGCAGATTCAATGGGCCGAAAGGCCTGTTTCTATGCTGTATTTCTAAAATAAACTAAACTGGTTTACATTTTATCACTGCTCCAAATAATGAATGAATGTTTATTGGCCAAGTGTTCACATACAAGGAATTTGCCTTGGTGCCCTGCCCGCAGGTGATAACATGACATACAGTGACATAATAGAAATGAGTTCCAATTTAAATGAAGTGCAAACTTCTGTGGAGACTTCTACGCCATTCAAGCTGAAATTGTTTTACGAAAAGAAAAATCCAACTATTCTTTTTTCCAGATAGATATAGGCAGAAATTATGGATGGGGAAACAGCCAATTTAACTTGCTCTGTTTTGGTGTTCTTTAATGTGATCTCTGATTCTCTTAAATTCTAGAGAAAATTTTCATTTTTTTGCAAAACAACATTTCACACTCAAGCAGTTCAGCAAAGGACCACGGATGTCTTGCTCTTGCACTAATTGCTTTGGTTGGAACACCTCTATAATTTTGTCTTCACTTCTGGTCCCCTTATCTTGCCAAGGAGGGACTGGACCCATAACTGGAATGGCAAGAATGACAAAGCAGAGAGTGCATTGAAATATAATACATGATATTCATAATTTTACTTTGTTTCAAAGTTATACCATGCAAAATGTTGCACGTTAATAATATTTAATGTGCAATTATTTCAGGTACAGTTACGTAAGTTATATTGACTCTGTTGGGGAATTAAGAACCAGGCGGCATCAGTTTTAGGTGAGGTGGGGAGGAGGAACAATGTAGTAGGCATCTGTGGAATAACATTTTTTACACAGAGTGGTAGGTATGGCATGAGCTGCTGGTGGAGGGTAGTTGAGGGAGGTACTATCTCAACTTTTAAGAAACATTTGGACAGGTACATGAATATGATAGGTTTAGAGGGATATGAGCCAAATGCAGGTAGGTGGGACTAGTGCAGATGCACATGCTGGTCAGCATGAGCAATTTGGCCTGAGGTCCTGTATCCGTGCTGCATAACTCTATGACTAAATAGCAGAACTGAGGGGGGAGTTCTAGGAATAAACATGCAGTTAGATTTTTAACATGATTCAGCCAAATACCATTACCAGTGCTATTGAAGAGAGAGAGAATAGTTAATGAAACTTTATTAGAGCTCTTCTGATCATTGACCTGCAACAAGGAACCTGTTTCTCCCTCTTGACCTGGTGCCTAGTCTGCTGCCCTTTCATCTTTTCCTGTTTATCTTGGACTTCAAGCATCAATGGCATTTGCTCTTGTACTGACAACCTGCAACCCTTTGTATTTGACTGCAAACAGCTCAAAATCGTCCCCTCAGTCACAATGATGTTTGGAAGTCAGCAGTCTCGATATTATAATATATTCCAATGGCCATAATAATCACATCATAACTGTTTTGTAATGATGCATCCCATGTTGACTGTTGGAAGTGGGCCAGATATTCCATGAATGTCTGCAATCCCATCATCTCCTGAATCACATTAATAAACTACAAATGACAATCTCACTTGCATCGTTAGACTTATTCATTAGCTTTCCTTATGCATAATTTCCACAATTTGTTTGGACACATGACTGCTATGCACAAATGGGAGGAGTGCATAGTGAAGCATAAACGTTCTTATCAGGGCATCAAAAGCTGAATTTGAATGGGACTGTTTTATGAGTAATGTTCAGTAATTATTTATGCACAATTTATTTCCATTCCACTAATTTCTGGAATTATTGACCTCTGTGTAATAGTTTATGGTTTTTGCATTGGATGATGTTTTCTTTTAAGTAAATAAAGTGCTGGAGGAACTCCAGTGGGTCAGGCTGCACCAAAAGAGGGAAATGGACAGATGCTATGTCACGGTGAGCCTTTTGTGTAGCTGTTGGAACATTTTGAGGAACATTTACCTGTAGAAAATTGCTAATTTCCTCCAACACAATCAGTTTCTGAGCCACTACTTTAGAAAAAGATTTTGAGTCCTTTTGTAAATTTTGCAAACCATCAATATACTTTGCAAGCTTGGGGTATGGCTATGTAGTAGTGAAAGGTTAATACTTAAAGACTTGCCAATTGAACTAAAACGTCATCTGTCCTTTTTGCTGAATGATAGACTTGCTCCATAGATGCTGCCTAACCCGCTGGAGTTACTCCAGAACCTTTTTGGAGTCCAGAATGTGTTTTGCTCACCATTTCGGCATCTGCAGTTTCTTGTGTCTTCAGACTTGCAGTTTGCATAAAGCTGAAACAACATCCAAGGATTGTTCAATCCATGATAATCCAATGTCCCCTTGAGGGATCAATTATTTGTAAATCACTTCTCATCTGGTATCCTGCTTACTAGATTGAATGGCATTGAATGGTAGGGACGCAAATCACCCAGTGAAGCACAAGTAGCATTAATGTGTTTGAATGTTGGAAGCCTGTCCTACAGGAGGAAATGTTTGCATGCTGCTTCCTTTGTGCCATACTTTTTTTTTGTAGTTGGTATTGCACTATTAATATTTTTGACCTGTGGACAATTGCTCTCTATTCAAGTGACTTCCTATGTTGTTGTCGTTGTCACACAGCACATAAACTGACTCCTCAGCTGACCTGGTCTGTGCTGATCATCAAACGCCCACCTACACTACTATTTTATTCTGCCCATCGCTCCCCAGATTCTCCCAGTCGCCTACGCAGGGCTATTTGCAGCAGATAATTAACCTTCCAAGCTGCACATCTTTCGGATGTGTGAGGAGATCGTGCAATCACTGAGAGAATGTGCACGCTCCACACAGGCAGCACCAGAGGTCAGGATTGACCCGGGGTCACTAAAAACTATAAGCAGCTTGCGCCAGTGTACCACCTTGTGTTGCGCTTTATTGATTCAGGAAAACCTTTGCAGGTGATTATGAAAACTGTAATAGATAGAAAATATCTGCAAGTAGTTAGTAATAGCAAACAGGATGATTGTTTTTGTGATGAGAGAAACGGCTGACATTTCATGGTGGTGACCTTCTACTCTTCAAAGGACTTTGATTTTGGAATGGTTATCAACCTGAAACTAGTAGCTCTGTTTCACTTTGTGTCAATGCTGACTAATGCAGTATTTCTTGCATTTCCTGTTGTATCTGGCACCTGCAGTATTTTGCTTATAAATAGTTTGAAAATCTGGTATAGTGTTCTGCAAGAACACAAAGATGATCTGGATGTGTAAAATGGGTCTTGTAAATTTTTTCATTTACTTTTCATTTCTGGAATACTTGTTAGTTCTTTAAAAATATCCAACATTCTTCCTCTGAATCTAATTCTGAACCAAGTTCCATTTTTGGAAATAAACTTTTTCTTTACCTCCTAAAATTTGCCTGGCAATATATTGTGTTGGCGTTGTATTTACAAGTCCCTCTGTTGTTGGGTGGTTTACGTGTACCAAGCTTTATGTGGTTACAGGCAAACCCTACTTATCCCTTCCTGTAGAAAATAAGACAGCATCAAAACTCAAGAACATGTCCTTCAGTTCATTATGTCTGGGTCAAACATCATGCCAAGACCAACTCTTATCTGCCTGTATGTAATCTCTATCCGACCATTCCCTGCATATCACTATGCTGAACCAAAAGTCTCATAAATGCCACTATTGTATCTAAAGATCATAGAAGGCTCTAGTATTACTCTTGCTCTAGTATCTTTCATTGTATCTCCCTCCACCACCAACCCTGGCTGTGCATTCCAAGCACTCACCACCCTCCATGTATATATTAAAAAAAGTTGCCCTGCACATCTCCTTTAAACATTGCCCCTCTCACCTTAAACCTATGCCCTCCAGTATTTGATTTTTCATATCTATCCTGCGGAAAACGGTTCTGACTGTCTATCATATCTCTCTGCCAGTCGATATGTCCCTCATCTACTGAATTTGGTGTTCCCGATGTGGCCTCCTTTACATCAGCAAGACCACATAATGTAGGCGATTGCTTCGCCGAACACTTGCGTTCGCTTTGCCAGGTCAACCGAATCTCCTGGTTGCTAACCATTTTAACTCCATTTTTTCATTCTCTCCTCCATGGCCAGAGTGAGACCTATGCAAACTGGAGGAACAGCACCTCCTATTCCACTTGGCTTGCTTAGAACCTAACAACATGAACATTTGGATCTCTAATTTTTTATGTTTTGTTTATTTTATTAGAAGTTAATACAGTACAAAACAGTACAGTGGATCTCTAATTTTAGGTAACGATTTAATTTTAGGAATACAACCACCCCACCCTTCACCCGGGCTCTTTTTAAACCCATCTCTTCCCTGTGCCCACCTCAATGTATATTTCTTTCTTCCCTCCCCATGTACCCTTCCACCTATATTCCTTTTTCTGGCTTCACAATTCGTACCTCTTCTATCCTTCTCACCTTATCTCACACTATCTTTTCAGCTCTGTCCAACTATCTTCCAATCAACTCCTTCCACCGTATCCACATCACTTGTCAGTCTTTATCACTGCCCCCCCCCCCCCCGCCCCTCTCCTTCCAGATTTCCCCCCCCCCACTGCAATCTTTCTGACGAAGGGTCTGGACCCGAATCGTCACCTATCCATATTCTCCACAGATGCTGCCTGACCCACGGAGTTACTCCCGCACTTTGTGTCCTTGTCTGTTTGCAAACCTGTCCTTAATTTCAAACTGATGATGGTTTCCATGTATAGAGGGATAGATATGTTGATGGTTTATTGCTTTTAAATAATGGCAGCTACTTACATATTTTCATTAACTCTGAATAATCCCCAACGTTGGCACGACTGTGCTTCGAGATGAATGGTGACAGATAGCTGGCCTTGTGTTGATGCACGTGGAGGGCCAACTGATGCATAGTAATGCATCCTGTTTCCAAGTTATGTTGTCGAGATTTGAAGAGTGGAAACTGTCTCATAGCTCCAATGTCAAGAACAATGATGTTAATCGAGAAAACAATACTGTCGTTATTTATGCGGGTTTATTTACTGAATAGAAATTTCGAAGTGGAATTAAAGCCGCAAATTCTAATTGACCTCTTTGAACTGACGAAATTATGATGTGGAAGCATGATTTGAAATATTGATTCCTTGGAAGTGTACAGAGTTTTTTGGTTTGGTTCTCTTAAGCATCCCCATTAGTTTTCCAATTGGATCAGATACCAATAAATGGATCGCTATTCCAAAAAAATGAGCAAAGCCAACACAGAGCATTGTCACATCAGCTGTGCTGGTGTACAGGAGATAAATATTTGGGCAAGTGAGAAGGACCCAGAGACTCATCAGGATATTAAATGTCATTGCTAATTCAACTGCAGAAATCCCTTGCTTTGACCTCTACAAACATGGTGAATTGCCCAAAGACATTCACATGCCCCTGGATGATTTGGCCACCTACTCCACAGTTGTAATGCCCCTGTCCCACTAAGGAAACCTGAACGGAAACCTCTGGAGCCTTTGCGCCTCACCCAAGGTTTCCGTGTGGTTCCCGAAGGTTGCAGGTGATTGCCGGAGGTTGCAGGTAGGGAGACTGACCTCCGGGAATCTCCGGGAACCGCACGGAAATCTTGGGTGGGGCACAAAGTCTCCAGAGGTTTCCGTTCAGGTTTCCTAAGTGGGACAGGGGCATAAGGTGCTACATCATCCAAAGTGGAACTGTGGCTGTGAATTCTAAACCATGGAACATATCACATCAAAGTGTCCATTAAGGTGTGGGAGGCACCTCATCTTGCCATCTGGCACCTTTAGGAGGCTAGTTACTATATACTGACTACCTTGACAATTAAAAAGTAAGAATTGCATCTTCAATGGATGAACCTCTTGCAAGAGAAGTCAATGTTATACACAGCTGAACGTATCACTGTATCCTCTGAATTATGGTGGAGTTTTATGCAAATAAAAGGCCATTGCCATTGCTATTCATCACCAGTCTAATCAGACTATTTTCTTATTCCATTTTTGAACTACAACTGTCAATAAATAAATGGAAAAATAGTCAATTAATTAACACTCTACCTGAAGAAAAATTATGATTTCTGCTTTCCGGTTGAGTCGCAGGTCACCTATGATACATGTTTAGTATTTTGGATTTTAATTGCTTTAGTTTGTATGAGTTGTCAGGGAAACCCTCGCCTATGTTCAGGCTATTAGTTAATGCCTGGACATAATGATCTGTGTGAATTGGAAACCAGACACCCAAAAGGAAGGGAGTCTTTTGTTAAAATGACCAAATGTGATGCGTGTGATATTTGTCATGTCTTCTACCTGTAATCTATTTTTTGCAGCTTTTTGGTTTTATCTCCAACCTAATTCTCTTTTGGTCCAATAGCAGTACATTTAGCTTGTACCACAAACACCCTTAATGGATTTCAGTTCATGAGAGCCAAAATTTAACATGTTAGGCTGGAAAACTGGTATAATACCTGCTTAAGTTCTTTTGCCTCATTTTAAAAAGATGGTTATCTGAATGATAGCATGGAAAATTTCAGAAATATGGAGCAGTACAGACCATGGTCACTTTATATACTTGAAATAATTGTGGGATTTCTTGCATCACTTGCATTTAGTGATTCTTATTTTGTTTTAAGGTATTTCTGCTTCGTACAAAATAGTCTGTCATTTTTGGATCCTTCGAAAGCAGAATGATTGCTGCAGAATTGGTTTTCAATTCTTGAATCTTTAAAGAATGCGATTGATTGATTAAAAAGTTTGAATGAAGGCTCAGTTCTTGAAGTAACACGTGTTATGGAAGCTGGCACAGTCATCTCTGGGTTTAGTTCATGCTCCAGTACATCTTGTGTTTGACAGCCTGACCTTTTCAACTGCTGATTTTGGCAAGCAACAGTTTACTTCAACATTTTAACAAAAGGCATTAAATTTTAAATTGTTAAAATATTAATCAACCAAACTATTTCCCCCAGTTTGATATTCCTAGAACAACTTCTTTGTAAATTTCAACAACACATTTTTCAGAAATAATATCTAAAAATGAATAAATAAAATAAAATGAATAAGTTTATTGGCCAAGTATTCACATACAAGGAATTTGCCTTGGTGCTCCGCCCACAAGTGACAACATGACATACAGTGACAGTTAAGAATGATACATAAAACATTAAACATTAATAATGAAACATTATTGATTAAACATGTGAATTGAATAAAACACCAGAGCAAAGGGAGGCTACAGATTTTTGGATGTTGAGTAGAGCTACTACTCGTGGGGAAAAAAGCTGTTTTTGTCTGGCCGTGGCAGCTTTGACAGTCTGGAGTCGCCTTCCAGAGGGAAGTGATTCAAAGAATTTGTGGCCAGGGTGAGAGGGGCCAGAGATGATCTTGCCCGCTCGCTTCCTGGCCCTTGCAGTGTACAGTTCATCAATGGAGGGAAGGTTGCAGCCAATAACCTTCTCAGCTGATCGGACGATTCGCAACAGCCTCTGGGTGTCATGCTTGGTGGCTGAGCCAAACCAGATCATGATGGAGAAGGTGAGGACAGATTTATTTTGTAGCATGGAACATAACAGCGCAGGAACAGGATCTTCAGTGCACAACAAGATGCCGAGGCCAGCTCTGATCTGCCTGTACATAAACCATATTCCCTGTATATACATGTGCCTATCCAAAAGCCTCTTAAACACCACCATAGTATCTGCTTCCACCACCACCTTTGACTGTATGTTCCAGCCACCCTCTGTTTGAACATCTAAAAATAAATACTTTACAAATCTCCTTTAAACTTTGTTTTCTTCTTAAAGCTATGCCCTCTAGTATTTGATATCTCCATCCAGGCTGACTGTCCACCCTATCTATGTAGCAATGTTACAAAATTTTGAGATTTTAAAAATCAAGTCTGTAATTTATCCCATCAGATAAAGCATAAAAATAAGTTTAATTTGACACCTAATTCACTTTCATATCTCAAGTATTTAAAATGTTATGGCCATTTTCATACTGGGAAATGAGCATCTTGTTCCCTATTGATTTTCTATGGACATAACAAAAAAGCTGTGATCGTGAACAGTCAAAAGCCCATAACTTTCTTAAAAATTAAGAGAACTGAATGAAATTTTCAGTTATCATAGATTGAAGCATTCTGAAACAAATATAAAATAATCTTACTTGGATGACCTGAAATTAAAGCATATGATTAGTTAGTTACCTAATTGTAGCTAATTTCAGACTTCAATTACTAGATCTAAACATCTATCCATTTCTTAATAAATGATTAACATTTTTAAATAGCCTAAATGTCCAAATAATATTCACAAATAATTCACAATAAAACATTATTTTTAAATCTCATTTACATTAATTTATAGGCCAAATGGAAGGAATTTAGTGTTTAATTGCTGTAAATAAATGCCCATTTAAATCAGCTTTCCAGTGGGTCCCTGTGGAACGCGCTGGTTTAGAACGTTCACATTGCGGTAGATTTGTGCCCCAAATGCCGAGAAAAATACTGCGCGATATAATGGGCCCAAATTGAGCTACTCGCAATATTAAACTTAGTATAAAGGGATCTTTAGAAGCCCTTTTTAATGTAAAAATATACAACCTAACTTCTGCTATTTGCTTTATGAGACCCTGCGGTTGCTGGCGGTCGCGGGTTTAGAGATTGATTTTTAAACTACTATAACTATTATTCAAGGCCTTTAAACCTAATAATAGCTTTTGCGACGGGGTCTTCCAGCGATTTTTCGTTAATAATTAACTAGGCTGAACATTTTCGATTGGAACAGCTTAGAGAAAATCGCGTTTTAAACCCGCCCCCTCTAAACGGCGCCAAAATCGCGCACACCCTCAGCAGCAGATCTTCAACGATGCTTCAGGTAGGCTTTGCAACATACCTAATCTATGCCCCTCATAATTTTATATAATTCTATCAGGTCTCCCTGCAATCTCTGGCATTCCAGAGAAAATAATCCAAGTCTGTCCAATCTCTCCTTCTACCTAATATC
This sequence comes from Amblyraja radiata, assembly GCF_010909765.2. Classification (NCBI taxonomy): domain Eukaryota; kingdom Metazoa; phylum Chordata; class Chondrichthyes; order Rajiformes; family Rajidae; genus Amblyraja; species Amblyraja radiata. Next base: position 153,118,961 of record NC_045956.1, read on the forward strand.
TTCGAACCAAGGCATCATTCTGGAAAACCACCTCTGCACCTTTCCGAAGCCTCCACATCTTTCCTGTGTTGGGATGATCAGAACTGCTCAGAATACTTCTAATGCAGCCTAACCAAATTCCGTAAAGCTGCGCCGGGCCTCCCCGAGTCCATTACCCCATGCATCAACCAATGATGACAAACCTACAATATGCCATCGTCACCACTCTATTTATGTTGGCACTTTCAGAGAGTTTTGGAGTTGGACTGCATGATCTTCCTGCACAACCATGTTGCTGCAGGTAGTGGAAATGCAAGTGCTGCTTTACACAAAAAATACACAAAGTGCTGAAGTAGCTCAGCAGGGTTTGTCAGCATCCTTGGAGAACCTGGATGAGATCCATGTTCTCCGGAGATGCTGCCTGACCCGTTGAGTTAATTCAGCATTTTGTGTCTCATGCTTTTAAGGGTGTTGCCAATAATTAAATATTTCCCCTTACACTGTAGTTTAATCCAGATAAGGGAGAGGTGTTGAATTTTGGGAGCTCAAGTGCAAAAGGAAAGTATATAATAAATGACAGGACCCTGATAGCCCTGTCCCATGATGCGAGTCCACCCACGAGTTATCCCGAGTTAAAGAAAAAATCAAACTCATGGTTTTCTACGAGATTCCAAGTTTATGTTCATGAGTTTCAATGAGTTCCCACGTGTATGTCTAAGTTTGCCGTTTACTTCTCATTTCTGCGATGTACCAAGTTCCTCTCCTGAGTTACTCTTGAGCCAACAACGACTACCGATGTGGAAAAATCATCACATGATAAAAATGATGTCATGCAGTTTTGTTTTCATTATAAAAAGCCTCCCATGTTCAAATTTTTTAGGGTTACGGAATCAAGGGATATGGGGAGAAAGCAGAAACGGGGTACTGATTTTGGATGATCAGCCATGATCATATTGAATGTCAATGTTGGCTCGAAGGGCCGAATGGCCTACTCCTGCACCTATTTGCTATGTGTTTATACCTATTAAATGTTTTGACATGCGTTTCAGGATTCCAGCATCTGTCTTTTCCAATATCCCTTTCCCTGTATTTCTCTTGGGCTTTTCCTCTCTTTCCCCAACTCCTATCTCCTCCATCTGCCAGTCCATCTGAGTGTAGATATGAAGTTCTTCTTGGCTGTCTATCTGTATGTGTGGACTTTCATTAAAAGTCATCCATGATCATTATCTCACAATCCTTCAGGTGTTTTTGCCACTCATTTCTCATCGAGTCATGGGTTCATGCAACATAGAACCAGGCTCCTCCGCCCACCATGTCCATTCCAACCATAGCCTTCCTGACTGTTATTCGAGTTCTGGCCCATATACTTTGTAAACCTGCCTCCATCGCGTTCTCAGATTACGACTACAGTACTTACTGGGTTGAGAAAAAAATCATCAGATGCCCTCTATTCCGCCTGCTGCTCACGTTAAATCTACGCCCTTTGATGAGTTCAATTAATCTGATTATTGTCTGTCCTCATTCATTTCATTATACGTTCACTTGAGCAGTGTTTGTCACTGCTCCAGGGACCCGGGTTCGATTCTAACCTCCGGTACTATTTTATGGAGTTTCGCCCAAGTGCTCCCTTTCGCTCCCCGCACGCTGCTTTGTTGTATGAATGCTCCCCGCAACACCTGCTGTGTTGTATGAACCCATGACTCGATGAGAAAAGAATGGCTAAAACACCTGAAGGACTGTCACCTTCCCCCAATGTGTCGGTGAGTGGTCGAATGGGGCTCAGGTGGGAAATTGATGTGAATGCGGGCAGAAATGAGATTGAGGTAAATGAGTCTTTGACGGCTGGCTCAGTGGGCCGAAGGGCCTGTTTCCGCCCTTTGGGACATTTTCACCAGGTGTGTGCGCTGCCATACGCGAAGCTTCGCTATTTGTAAAGGTTTCTTGTCACATGTACTTTTTTAAACTCACTGAACCCGAGTTTTGGGATTTTTCAATATATACTGTAGGCTGACGGTTAATACATTTCTCACCCCTGTTTATTCATCACTCGGCAGACTGTATTTCGGGGATCTCGCCTCACACCTGTATCATTGGCCACGTTATCATATCCTGCACTGTTTTATCCGTGACTGCGGTTGGTAGCGAACGACCCCAAAGGATATTCCCCTTCGTGTTGGCAAAGTTTTGCAATTGCTTTATTTTTCACATAAAGACGATTTATTTTTAAGAGTTGGTGTGGATCATTTCATTTTGAAATAATCTTATTCAAACAAGAGAAGGACACAAAAAGCTGGAGTAACTCAGCGGGTCAGACGGCATCTCCGGAGAAAAGGAATAGGCGACGCTTTGGGTCGAGACTCTTTTTTTCTGCGATGCTGCATGACCGGCTGAGCTACTCCAGCCTTTTGTGCCTGTCTTCGGTGTAAACCACCATCTGCAGTTCCTTCCTACACTTATTCAAACAGGAATGCATTCACTCCCCCCTCCCCCCTCCCCGCCCCACATAACGCATCAAACCTCTGAAGCAGTAATGTGAAAGGCACATAAACAAGGGAAGTGACCTGCCCTTGGAAATCTGGAAATATTGCTTGTTGGTCGCTCTATTCCAAAGGCCAAGGTGAGATTCCCACAGGTGTCTCCAGCATCAGGGGATCATTCCTGACAGGCAGACTTGGCCAACCTTTTTTTCCTCACCTTTTTTTTTTTTTTCTTTGTCCAGCTGCCGAGTTAAGAGTCACACGAGTTAATACGATAAACTCACGAGTCACTACGGTAAACTCATGGGCTACTATGGTATTACAACGAGTTTAAAAGTATCAACATTTTCCTTCAAGAGTATATTTGACTCGTGGAAATCTTTCAACATGTTGAAAAATTCTCACGAGTTAACACGTTTCCCGAGTACCTGCCGTTAGCGTTACGAGTTGCTAAGTTACGTCCACGAGCTCTGCCGTTCCCGCTACGTTCACTCTACGTGATTACCACGAGTTTGATTTGTTTTTAATAATAATAATAATAATAAATTTTATTTATGGGCGCCTTTCAAGAGTCTCAAGGACACCTTACAAAAATTTAGCAGGTAGAGGAAAAACATGTAAGGGGAATGAAATAAATAGTAGAGACATGACTAGTACACAAAGTAAAGACAGAATTCAATACAAAACACAGTATGAGGCAATTAATGCACAGATGAAAAGGGACGGGGACGTGGGGCTAAGGATAGGCAGAGGTGAAGAGATGGGTCTTGAGGCGGGACTGGAAGATGGTGAGGGACACGGAATTGCGGATCAGTTGGGGGAGGGTGTTCCAGAGCCTGGGAGCTGCCCTGGAGAAGGCTCTGTCCCCAAAACTACAGAGGTTGGACTTGTGGGTGGAGAGGAGACCAGCTGATGTGGATCTGAGGGACCATGAGGGTTGGTAGGGGGTGAGGAGGTCAGTGAGATATGGGGGGGCCAGATGGTGGAGGGCTTTGTAGGTGAGGATCAGGATTTTGTAGGTGATCCGGTGGGAGATGGGAAGCCAGTGAAGTTGTTTGAGGACTGGAGTGATGTGATGCCAGGATTTGGTATGGGTGATGAGTCGGGCGGCTGCGTTCTGGACCAGTTGGAGTCGGTTGATGTAGGTGGAGCTGATGCCAAGGAGAAGTGAGTTGCAATAGTCCAGTCGGGAGGAGATGAAGGCATGGATGAGTCTTTCAGCAGCGGGCGGTGTGAGAGAGGGTCTGAGTTTGGCGATGTTGCGGAGATGAAAGAAGGAGGTTTTAATGACATGGCGGATGTGAGGCTCAAGGGAGAGGGTGGAATCAAAGATCACGCCAAGGTTGCGGGCCTGGGGAGATGGGGAGACAGTGGTGCCGTCGATGGTGAGAGTGGGGTTATTGATTTTGCTGAGTGTGGCTTTGGAGCCTATGAGGAGGAATTCTGTCTTATCGCTGTTGAGTTTGAGGACATGATGTTGCATCCAGGTTTTTATAGCTGACAAATAGGAGTTGATATGGGAGAGGGGGGGGGGTTGTGGGGGGATTTGGTGCCAAGGTAGATCTGGGTGTCATCAGCGTAACAGTGGAAGTCCAGATTGAAGTGGCGGAGTATCTGACCAAGGGGGAGGATGTAGATCTGAGTATTGTGTGCAGTTATTTTTCAGTATCCAAGATAACATGAGAAAGCAGGGATGAAAGGGTGGAAGCTCTGATCCCTAAATTAGTTTGCTTGGCTGTAGGAATGATGTTGGAGAAATTGCTGCAAATATAATCATTTACCTTTTTTAAAATGGGGAAAAGAGGGAGATGAAATTGAAATTGGTTTAATGTGAATGGGTGATCAACAGGGTGGGCCGAAGGGCCTGTTCCTATGCTGTATCTCGAAACTAAACTAAATCCTAGCCACATTGGCAGGAATGTTATTGGAAACATTTTAAGGGAGAATTTTAATACTTAATTTACATATTCAACAATGGAATTTTCATACACTTGAATCTCAACCATTTTAGTATGAATTTACCACTTGGGAAACATTCTCCCAGAGTCCATTAAAAAAAAAAAACATAACCCTTATTATTGTTGATCCTTTACAATTCCAGCCAGATGTTTTCAAATGAAAATGAACAGTGCATTCAAGTAAATTGAGCCTCTTCAGATAAACGATCCAGCACTGGGAAGATGTATACATGGCTAATAGTGTATACATCGAGAGAAGATGTATACATGGCTAATAGTGTATACATCGAGTGTAGGCTGCGGCTAATGTTGCACCTATATTGTGCATTAAATTTAGTTCATAAAGGAGAATTGCATTTGTATTCATAATTGTAATATGGAGAAATTTAATAAATCATTAAATGTATCAGTTGACAGCTCTTGCATATTTTTTCCTTTTGGTAAATTTCATGCAGGAAGGAATGATAATTAAGGCCTGCTTCGAAAATGTTGGCTGCATTTTTTTTCCGGCATGTGGCTGCCTTTGTATTGTAATGAATATATATTTGTAGTCGCTCAAAAATCTAAATTGCAATGTTATGTTACTGTCTTGAAGGTTTGCTAAATTATTGGGGAATGCTAGATTGCAGTATCTATAGTTTCACTCATTTCATAATATGTCTAGTTAATCTCATATCCCTCACTATTAATGTCTTGCAGTTTTCTCAAATCCCTCACTATTAGTATCTTGTATAATGGACGGAATGCAGAACAGGTGTGTTAAATCTGGCCATGTATGTTAACTCTTTGAGCACCAGCATTATTGAAATGAATTTGTTGCACTTGCTCCAATTACAATCTAATCCTCTGGAAGTACGGTGTGAAGAATGGATAACTATATTCCAGATAAGTTTAGAGTTACAGAGTCCTACAGAACGGAAACAGGCCCTTTGACCCAACTCATCCATGCTGTCCCAGATGGTGCCATTTGCCTGCGTTTGATCCATTTCTTCTAAACATCCTATCCAAGAGTCTTTTTAAATGCTGTTATATTACCTGCCTCAACTACGTTCTCTGGCAGCTCGTTCCCTATACTCACCACCTGTGTGAAAAATCTTCCCCTCGGGTTCTTTTTAAATCTTTCCCTCTCACCTCAAACCTATGTCCTTTGGTCCTTGATTCTCCTACTCTGGGTAAAAGACTGTGCATTTGTCCAATCGTAAGTTTAGAGATACAACATGGAAACAGGCCCTTCAGCCCACAAAGTCCATGCAAACCAACAATCATTCATACACTAGTTCTAGCCTACACACTAGGGACAAATTACAGATGCCAATTACAGGAGCAAGAGGTTGTGTAGGGCCATAGTGATACCACACCTGGAGTATTGTGTGCAGATTTGGTCCCTTAATTTGAGGAAGGACATTCTTGCTATTGAGGGAGTGCAGCGTAGGTTTACAAGGTTAATTCCCGGGATGGCGGGACTGTCATATGCTGAGAGAACGGAGAGGCTGGGCTTGTATACTCTGGAGTTTAGAAGGATGAGAGGGGATCAGATTGAAACCTATAACATTATTAAGGGTTTGGACACGCTAGAGCCAGAAAACATGTTCCCGGTGTTGGGGGAGTCCAGAACCCGGGGCCACAGTTTTAGAATAAGGGATAAGCCATTTAGAACGGAGACGAGAAAACACTTTTTCTCACAGAGAGTTGTGAGTCTGTGGAATTCTCTGCCTCAGAGGGTGGTGGAGGTCAGTTCTCTGGATACTTTCAAGAGAGAGCTAGATAGGGCTTTTAAAGATAGCAGAGTCATGGGATATGGCGAAGGCAGGAACGGGGTACTGATTGGGGATGATCAGCCATGATCACATTGAATGGCGGTGCTGGCTCGAAGGGCCGAATGGCCCACTCCTGCACCTGTTGTCTATTGAATCTGGGTCTCTGGTGCTGTAAGGCAACAACTCCAGTACTGCGCCACTGTGCCGCACTTATCTATTTCCCTCATTATTTTGTATCTCTATCTCCGCCTCCTATACTTCAAGTAGTAAAGTAAGAGCCTGCCCAACCTCTCCCTATAGCTCAGGTCCTCAGGATGTGGCAGCATCCTTATTAATCTAAAGGAAGGAATCTGAGGCTATGACCTCTCGTCTTAGACTCTCCCACGAGTGGAAACATCTCTCCACACCAACTCTATCCAAGCCTTTCACTATTCAGTAAGTTTCAGTGAGGTTTCCCCTCACCCTTCTAAACTCCAGTGAGTACAGGCCCAGTGCTGTCAAATGCTAATCAGATGTTAACCCACTCATTCCTGGAATCATTTTTGTAAACCTTCTCTGCACCCTCACTAGAGCCAGCACATCTTTCCTCCGATAGGGTGGCCAAAATTGCTCACAATACTACAAATATAGCCGGACCAGCGCCTCAGCATTGCATCTCTGTTTTTATAGTCTAGCCCTCTTGAAATAAATGCTACAATTGCTTTACCGATTTGGCTTCCAAATTAACTTTTTGGGTATCCTGCACCAGCACTCCCAAGTGCCTTTGAACCTTTGATTTCTTGATTCTCTCCCCATTTAGAAATGTCTTTATTCCTACTACCAAAATGTACAACTCCACACTTTGCTACATTATATTCCATCTGCCACTACTCTGCCACTCTCCTATCCTGTCCAAGTCCTTCTGCAGAGTTCCTGCTTCCTCGACACTACCCACCCCTCCACCTATTTTTGTATCACCTGCAAGCCTGGCCACAAAGTCTTCAATCCTCTTGCCCAAATCATTAATATACAATGTGAAGAGTAGTGGCGGCAGCAATGACCTCTGCAAAACTATGCTAGTCACTAGCAGCCAAATTTAAAAAGCCCCCTTTATTGCCACTCTTTGCCTTCTGCCATCAGCCAACCTGCTATCCATGCTAGTATCTGCCCTTTGATACCATGGGCTCTCATCTTTCTTAGCAGCCTCACATGCGGCACTTCATCAAAGGCTTTCTGAAAATCAGATGGGAAAGATTTGGAGAGAAATGAACTAAATGTAGGCAAATGGGACTAGTTGAGATTGGGCCTCCGCATGGATTAGATGGGCCAAATGGAGCATATCTCTCGTTTTCCTTTCCCCTGTAGTTCGAAGCAGGGTCTTGACCCAATACGTCATCCATTCCTTTTCTCCAGAGATGCTGCCTATCCCGCTCAGTTACTCCAGAATTTTGTGCCTAGCACGTTAGCTTTGTTTTGTGGAGTATCTGAAGATCGTGTTCTCTCATCACATCGTGTACTGAATCACTAGAAGGAACAAATTAGCCTTTTAAAACAAAGTGCCAGGAATGAAGATGACAACCCTGGATCATAATGGAAAAATAACTAAAATATAGAGAACTATTTTGGTCTGAAATCTTTTTTAATCTCACTTTAATGCAAATAAATAACTAAGTTTAATTTACACCAGTTTGTTTCAAAGTTTAATTTTGCATTTTCTTTGAGTCAATGTAGAGACAAATTTAGGCATTATGAAAAAAACCTCTCAGTGCTGTCTTGCACATCTAGATAAACTTAACAACCACTGAGATTTAAATTACTTTTTTTTTTGATAATGTAGAACTATGCAATGTCTTTCACATATTTAAGACAACTTTGAATTTAGATTTTGGATATCTGACGATATTAACTACAGTGAAACAAATAGTGGAAAAACTGATGACCCAGTCAGAATTGAAGATTCTGTTGCAGTTCAGCTGTTGCAAAAATATCTTGCATTCTGGCAGAAATAACACTGATTGGGCCATGCATTAGTGACAATGTTATTTCCTTGGCTTTGAAACATGAAGTAGTGCTTCAAGAGTGTCTAATTGTCATATGTACTGAAACATAACAATTAAATTCTTACCTGCTTTTGAAGTTCACTGTTCATTCCTAAGCCGGATGGGAGAGCATTTGTACAGTTTTGAAGTTGGCTTGATAGCTGTCTTAACCTATCACATAGAGGCTTCAGGAACAGTGAGATGGAAAATTAAAGTTGGCACAATAAACGCAAGTGATATGCAAGGAACTTACAAAATTCTTAAGGGCTTGGACAGGCTAGATGCAGGAAGATTGTTCCCGATGTTGGGGAAGTCCAGAACAAGGGGTCACAGTTTAAGGATAAGGGGGAAGTCTTTTAGGACCGAGATGAGAAAATCATTTTTTACACAGAGAGTGGTGAATCTGTAGAATTCTCTACCACAGAAGGTAGTTGAGGCCAGTTCATTGGCTATATTTAAGAGGGAGTTAGATGTGGCCCTTGTGGCTAAAGGGATCAGGGGGTATGGAGAGAAGGCAGGTACAGGATACTGAGTTGGATGATCAGCCATGATCATATTGAATGGCGGTGCAGGCTCGAAGGGCCGAATGGCCTACTCCTGCACCTATTTTCTATGTTTCTATGAACAACACCGAGCTCTTTTTAATGTCCTTTTTTAAACTCGTTGATGCATTTCAGTCCAATCCATGATCTGTGAATTTGACTCCATTACTGTTCGTTCAACATGATGCAGATCATGAATTGAGTCCAAAACTTTGTTACATTTGAGTTTAGTGGCTGCTTGAGTTTATTTTGGTCAAAAAGTAAGTGTCTTCAGGAAGCCCAAAAGCTGCTTTTGAAACAATGCATTTATTTACTCAGACTTGGACATTATTCACTTCACAGCACGATTGAATGAACCAGATGCAAATTTTATGACTATCTAAGGCCGGCAATGCTAATATTTTCATTCGGAGATTACTTGATTACTTTCAATTCCCAACCGCTGTAGTGGGGATTTGAACTTTAGCCTCTGAGTCAATGCAACATGCCGCTTCTTGTAGTAGTCAAGTAACAAAGCATAGTGTGTTATCGCTTTTATTGTGAAATATTGTCTGTAGAAAAGGTGTATAATATCTAGAAATATTGGAGTTTATTCAGTCAGAAGCCTGAATGAATAGAACTATTAGTCAGGGTGACAAAAGCTTGATTAATGCGATGGGTTTTAAGCATTTGAACAGGAAAATAAAAAGATATTGACATAGGAATGCAATTCCAGAGGATGGGCTTGAGACATCTGAAGCCTATTGCCTGAAATTCGATTCTCACGACAATGTCTTTTCAGCGATAGTAAAATGCGTTTGAGGCCAAAGCTGAGAAAATAGACATTCAGAATGAAGAGATCACACGGAGGTGCGGCAATGAATGACTTGAATGTAAATTTAAAAAGGAAAGATGACCAGGAACAGTAAACCAATGCATCTCAGCCAATATATAGTGTATGGACGTGTGAGATGAGAGATGAATCATGAGGATAACCTGAAGAATATTGAATAGTCCAGTCTGGAGATGCCAGATATTATTAAGCTTTATTTCAGACTCAATGTCCAGACAAGAGACGACATTACACAAAATACATTGCATATAAAAACACCATAAAATACATGCAAAAGCTTAGTAAATTACTTGTAAGAGCATCATAAATTATATACAAAAACACAATACATGATTTAAAATCCAGAATAAAAAGAAAGATCTGTGTCCTACAACGAGACAGCGATACCAATGTCTCCACAATTGGGATTCATAGTGTAGTGCTAAGCCTTATGTTTGATGAGTTTGTAATAGAAAGTGCTTTGTGATTGGATCAAAGGCAGGGGGTCATTACTGATTTATTTATTTTTTATTTTTTTTGGATTTTTTTTTGTCATGGTTCTGGAGGCACAGTTTATGACTGGGCAAAACGGCATAACTGGAAATGGTTTAGTTTATCCAAAATAACTCTTGAAGCATGGCTTGAAGGAGAAAGTCACAGCACAAGAACAATTCCAACCCTTCCTTGAGTATTGTTCAAGCAATGTGACCTCCAGCTTGAATGCTTGGGCTGTCGACAAATAATTAAGAGAGGAATTGTGCACTGTCTTATTTAAGAAAGTCAGAGATGTAACAACAATTTATTTTTTTTAAAGGCCCTTTTGCTTCCATTAAACCCGTCCCCCTGTCTTCCCCATCTAAGTACCAGTCCAAATGACCTATTAAATGTTACAATTGAATCTGCCTCTACCATCATCTCTGACAGCGTTGAATATGGCTAAATGCTTTTCTATGGAGGAAAAGGAGCTCTGAGAGGATTGGGTTAGTTATTTTGAAAGGTCATCATGGTGACCTTTGACTATTAGGTCAAAGCTAGAAGTTTCTTTGTTAATAGAAATTGTGATTTATTAGATGTGATTTGTAAGATTACCAAACCTAATGGTTTGGTAAAGGTTTTTTTTTATTTACCCTTTTGTCCTTCAACTCTTGAAGAAATGGTGTGCAATTGGTGTTCACGCAAACCTTTAATCCTATTTCAGGGAAACCCACGGCGATGAGTACTGACGGGCTCTCCAGCTTTAGTGAAGATGACCGAGGCGATGATGATGTGGTGCCGTACAGCGACGATGAGACAGACAATGAACTGGATAGTTCCACTGAAAGGTTGGACGACATTGAGCAGAGCCAAATCAACGAGCAGCCTGATGATCAGCGGCAAGCAAAAAATGGTAAATCTGAGATCATTCAATTGAGACCAGGATAAATAATTTTAAAAATGACATGTTATGTGTTAGATTTCTGTCTTGTGTCACCTTCCCAAAACTGAAACATTGGTCAATGAAATGGTGTGTTTCTACCTCGGGTGAAAAGTAACTGAAAAAGGTTAAAATCTAGAATTTCTGGGGTTTAATTATCAAGACGAATGCAAGTATTCAACAACAACTGGCAACTTGCAGACCCTGTGGCACTTAGGAATGTTATCCAAGAAGCAAGGTGAATATTATGTGATACAGCAAATAAGCTGCTGGAATGGGTCAAGCAGAATCCATGAAAGCAAAGGGATGATCGGTGTTTCTGGTCAAAAACTGCATCAGGAGTAAGAGCATAAAGGGAAGATGGCCAATATTTGAAATGAGTGGGTGGGATGAGATAGACCTCGTGATGGGTGGAACCAGATAAGAGAGGGATGATAGGCAGATGGAACCAGGAGGGGGCGCAAGAGAGGATCGGAAGGATGAAGTGGTGAAAGGTCATATGATTCCATTGATCACCTACCAGCCTTCGTCTTTGAAAAAGCATTATGCAATTGACTCACTAGGTGTGCAATATTATAATGTAGTTTACTCAAATCACCAGTGGACAGTGCTCAGTGGCGCAGGTAATGGAGCCGCTGCCTCATAGAGCCTGGGTTCAAACCTGATGTTGAGCTGCCTGTGTGGAATCTGTAGGGCATGAGGTATGGGAGGAGTCCTGGGACCCACTGGACATATGGGTGTGATGCTGAATGGGGGGAGACTGGATGCATAAGGATATACATTTAAGTAGAAAGACAAGGGAGGCCTGGAGATGAAACATCTAATGGTACAATGGTGGATGAATTATATGAAGTGTTAAACAGAGACTGAACATGGATGAAATGTGATTATTTACAATTACTATCATATAAAATGGGGCATTGGGGGTGGGGAATGCACGTGGAGCACATTTATCAAGGATTACAGCGGGATCTTGATCAGCTGGGAAGTGGACTGAGGAATGACAAATGGAGTTTAAACCGAATAAGTGTGACGTGTTGTATAGAGGGCAGTGGAACTAGGGCTGGCCCTTTATAGTGAATGGTAAGGCCCTGGATGTAGAGCAGAGGAATCTCAGAATACAAGTATGTAGTCCCTGAAGATAAAGGGCATATCATTGGGTAGTGAAGGTTTTTGGCATGCTGGCTTTTATCAGTCTGGAAATTGAGTATAGAAGTTGGGATACTATGTTATAGTTTTATAACATTGGCGATAATGCAATTGGGGTATTGTGTTCAGTTTTGGCCAATCTGCAATAGGAAAGATCCCATGAAGCTGGAAATGATATCAAGAAGAGGATAGAGAATTGTTACCAGTACCTGAGGGCCTGACCTGAATGGGGAGTTTGGATAGGATAGGACTTTATTCTGTGAAATTGCAGGAGACTGGGAAGTGATTGTAAACTTGTGAGAGGAATCGATAGGGTCCATGCATGGAGCCTTTTCCCAGGATTGGGGAATCAAGAAATAGTGGGCATAGGTAAGAGGGGGAAAATTTAACAGGAACCCATCGATGTGTGCTTATGAAGGGAATTGCTAGATGAAGTAGTTGAGACAGGTACAATAACAATATTTAAAAGATATTTGGACAGGTATGTGGATAGGAAAGGTATGGACCAAATGCGGGCTTAGATGGGGCAACTTGGTTGGCCTGGATGAAGTGTTCCGAAGGGCCTGCTGTGACTATCTTAAACTGATGTCACTGAATAAACCAAGAGCCAAGTAGAAAAAAATTACCATTCTTATCCAAATTCTTTTCAATCCCTTCATTTTCCCTTCCATTTCAGAGTGCACGTGGAAAGTCAAAGCAAATGACAGAAACTTCTATAGTCAGTTTATTGTCACGAAATATGGCTGCTATAAGACAAGCAAGTACTCGGTGAGTATTGATTATGGACATATGTTGCTTATGGTCCATGCAACAAACATTTTTGTGCACTTTGAAGCATCAAACAAGTTCAATATCATTATGATCTCTTTGCATTTACCCTGATGTTGGGAGCAAAGGATTATAATTTTGTGTTCCTTGCCAAGATTTTACCATGCTTCAGACATTTTACAGTTTATAACTAAATGTAATGTGTCCTGCTGCTCTGTCGCATACATGGTGACAAATTGGTGGGCAACAAGCTTCCATCAAAGAGCAATGTCATAGTCTGTAATTCATTTTGAAGATTAAATATTAATCATGACAGCAGAACTATTCCCTTCTCTGCTCTTTTGTTAAAACAATTTCATGGGATCTTTAAGTTCCATCTGAGAAAGCAAACATTAGCTTGGTGAATGTTTATCTGCGAATCATCACTCTAAAAGCATTCCATCCGCTCTCTACTGGAACGCCAGCTGAGAATTTGGGAATTGAGATTCTGAAATTCTCAGACTTGAACCCACATCCTTTCTGGCAAGGCAAGAGTGGCATTGCTCAACCTGGGATTTGAAATTATACACGGTGGAATAAGTTAGCATTGGTTTGTATTCATCTTCTGACATGTAATCATTGTCTATTAACCTTTCCAGGGGAATGCTATTCGAACGTACAAATACAACTTAATTACCTTTTTGCCACTTAATTTGATGGAGCAATTCAAAAGAGCAGCCAATGCTTATTTTCTGATTCTTCTCATTCTGCAAGTAGGTATTTAAAATGGCCACTTTAAATTTCCTGTATGAACAAACATGTATGAATATCTTATGCCTTTCTGATCCCCTCCCCTCTCTAAGTATGAAGGGAAAAATACAATTTTAGATCTTAGTAATTTTTACATTCAAAATATGCTGTTTTTTTTATAAAAGATACATTTTAGTTTGCAGGGAATTCTGAATTTGTTCGTTCTTCTTGGCACTTTGGGAAAACACAAATATTTATTGTAAATGGTGAGGTAAACCTTGTAGGCTTGTTTTAGAAACATAGAAAACAGGTGCAGGAGTAGGCCATTTGGCCCTTTGAGCCAGCACCGCCATTCAATATGATCATGGCTGATCATCCAAAATCAGTGCCCTGTTCCTGCCTTCACCTCATATCCCTTGATTTCTTTAGCCCCAAGAGCTATAGCTAACTCTATCTTGAAAACATCCAGTGAATTGGCCTCCAATGCCTTCTGTGGCAGAGAATTCCACAGATTCACAACTCCCTGGGTGAAAAAGTTTTCCCTCATCTCAGTCCGAAATGGCCTATCCCTTATTCTCAAACTGGTTCTGGACTTATTTAGAAACTAAATATTGGTCTCAACTGTTCTCTACCAATACCACTGTTGGTGGTTTATTAAATTGTTCTGAAATGAAAAGAAAATATTGAGAGTAGACAATAGGTGCAGCATTCAATGTGATCATGGCTGATCATCCCCAATCAGTACCCCGTTCCTGACTTCTCGCCATATCCCCTGACTCTGCTATTTTTAAGAGCCCTATCTAGCTCTCTCTTGAAAGCATCCAGAGAACCTGCCTCCACCGCCCTCTTGAGGCAGAGAATTTCACAGACTCACAACTCTGTGAGAAAAAGTGTTTCCTCGTCTCCGTTCTAAATGGCTTACTCCTTATTCTTAGACCTTTTTTTAGATTCCCAGAACCATCAATTTTATTTTCTGAGCTTTCTGAAAGTTGCCTTTCATTCTTTCAACAACCTGAAATTGTGTGCTTTCATCTGTGGAGATGGTTATATTTAACAGAAAATTAACAATAATGACAAAAATTAGCAGCTTTTCGTTAAAACCAAACTACTTCAAGAACTTGACTGTATATTAGCCATTCATTGGAAGGGGTAAAAATGAGGTTGAGAGTCAGATGCGAAATGGCTTGTAAAATGTTGTGAATTTTGAGCTGTGGATCCATTTAATGTTAGGAATTTGACCTACATTTTTCAAAGCATGTTAATGTATACTTTAATATTCAGATGTTACTGTATGTTACTTTAAGCAATGAACTCTCGAACCTACATAACACTTTATTTATGGAACAAATACAATTTCAAAAATGAATTGGATTTTGGCATCACTGTCCACAATTGTTTCAAGAAAAGATTAAGTCTAATTTAAACCCATGAGGGCAATTTCCTAATATTTGTAGTCCCCAAAATTTTGTGACTGGCTTGTCCCAATAGAATTAATGAAATTATTTTTTTCTTTTAGGCTATTCCACAGATCTCCACCTTGGCCTGGTACACTACATTTGTTCCTCTCCTGGTGGTGTTGGGAATAACAGCAATCAAGGATCTTGTTGATGATATTGTAAGCATTTATTTACTCACTCCATCCATATACTTCCAATCTGCCTACCACTGGACCTGGTTTGTTTGCAGCAGAATTCGGCCAGTGCCAGGGCTGTCTGTGCGGAGTTTGTACGTTCTCCACATGACCTGTGTGGGTTCCCCCCGAGATCTCCAGTTTCCTCCCACACTCCAAAGACGTACAGGTTTGTAGGTGAATTGGCTTGGTATAATTGTAAATTGTCCCTTGCATGTGTCGGATGGTGTGAATGTGCAGGGACCACTGAACAGCGCAAACCCGATGGGCCAAATGGTCTGTTTCTGCAGTGTATCTCTCCACTAAACTAAACAAATTATTTGAAGTTGCATTGAAGGATACAAAGGATAATATTGAAGGAGGGGAATTCAATTGGACCGAGTGAGAGAATCCCTGTGAAATCGGCATGGAGAACTGTTCCACAGAGAACTGACACCACCTGCAAATCAAAATCTGTTGCAACTGGCCCTTAAGGAGGAATATCAGCATGTGTACAAATAAATAGCAATGGTATTCCGTAATATTTGCATGTCTTTGGGTATTTCAAAAATGTGCGATTGGATAACTTACTCCAAGGCAAATATGGAAACATTGGGATGGAAGAGTATTTGTTTGGTCAAAGTAAGTATGAGTGGATGGCAAAGGAAAGACAAATGAAAGTATTACGCATCTTGGGATATACCAAAGCGAGTATATGCACTGAAACCAATGGGAGTGAGCAAAAGCCGTGAAGCAAAAAGGGCAGACAGAGGAGCTCTGGGATCTTGTGGGGCAAGAGGAGGTTAGTGTCCCCGGAGACCTTGAGATTAGATTTGAAAATAAATGTCAGAATCAGCCCATTTAGGCAGTGACAACTTGAGTTGATGAGTTAGAACAGGTCGCAGTTTTTAGATTAGAAGGATAAAGGTTGGTCAAAATTGTATTGGAATACACAAGTTGCCCTCTTTCGGCAGTGGTTGGGTTTGAAGGATGACTTGTTTGCTTTCCAATGCTGCGGGTTCTGAAGTGGCTGAGGAGGTGCATTTCACACATAGTCTCAGCAAGGATTAATCTGACATTGTAAACATCTCATGCATACATCATTCAATTTCTTTGCTGCTTGCTCCACATCCATTTCACATAATCTTTCAACGTGATGCAATGGTTTGAGTACTGTCAAAGCATCTCAAAGGAATGCTTGGAATGTTGCTCAATCTTTGGAGTGCTTTTTGTTACATACTTGCTTCACTTCAGCTTCCATTCGTGCTCATGTAAACTCTTGAACACAATCACCAAATTCATGACAGTTCACAACTCCTATTGATAGTGTAATGATCCACTTCTCTACACTTTTTTAGCCATTTGATATCAAAAATAATGTTGGCAAAAACTTAAGTTTGAGGTGACTTTGTTCAAGACGAATTGTGCATTTGTGCATGCTGATGATCGGGTAAATTATCTGTCACCAATTAATTCGGTGAAGGAATGAGAGAGATCTGATTGCGAGATGTGCACAGTGAGTTGGGCTAATTATCCAGGGCTGGTTTTGATCTGAGCCTTTCTGTTATGGTTTTGAATAAGCCACATGGAGGCCAGAGAAGCTAGATCCACAGCATCATCATCTGTAGAGATACAATAGAGATCCAATAGAAACATCTCTGAATTTCAAATACATCCATTTTTTATACTCTCCAAGTACAAAGATGACAACAGGCCAGACAGCATCTCTGGATAAAAGGAATGGGTGACGTTTCTGGTTGGGCAAAATGAGGGCATATGGTATTGGGGGTAGAGTGCTGACATGGATAGAAAATTGGTTGGCAGACAGGAAACAAAGAGTAGGGATTAACGGGTCCCTTTCACAATGGCAGGCAGTGACTAGTGGGGTACCGCAAGACTCGGTGCTGGGACCGCAGCTATTTACAATATACATCAATGATTTGGATGAAGGGATTCAAAGTAACATTAACAAATTTGCAGATGACACAAAGCTGGGTGGCAGTGTGAACTGAGGAGGATGCTATGAGGATATAGGGTGACTTGGACAAGTTGGGGGAGTGGGCAGATACATGGCAGATGAAGTTTAATGTGGATAAATGTGAGGTTATCCACTTTGGTATAAAAAACACGAAGGCAGATTACGATCTAAATAGCGTCAAGTTGGGAAAAGGGGAAGTACAACGGTATCTGGGGGACCTTGTTCATCAGTCTATGAAAGTAAGTATGCAGGTACAGCAGGCAGTGAAGAAAGCAAATGGCATGTTGACCTTTATAACAAGAGGAGTCGAGTATAGGAGCAAAGAGGTCCTTCTGCAGTTGTACAGAGCCCTAGTGAGACCACACCTGGAGTATTGGGTGCAGTTTTGGTCCCCTAATTTGAGGAAGGACATTCTTGCTATTGAGGGAGTGCAGCGTAGGTTTACAAGATTAATTCCCGGGATGGCGGGACTGTCATATGCTGAGAGAATGGAGCGGCTGGGTTTGTACACTCTGGAGTTTAGAAGGATGAGAGGATATCTCATTGAAACATATAAGATTGTTAAGGGTTTGGACACGCTAGAGGCAGGAAACATGTTCCCGATGTTAGGGGAGTCCAGAACTAGGGGCCACAGTTTAAGAATAAGGGGTAAGCCATTTAGAATGGAGGCGAGGAAACACTTTTTCAGTTGTGAGTGTGGAATTCTCTGCCTCGGGGGGCGGTGGAGGCCGGTTCTCTGGATACTTTCAAGAGAGAGCTAGATAGGGCTCTTAAAGATAGAGGAGTCAGGGGATATGGGGAGAAGGCAGGAACGGGGTACTGATTGGGGATGATCAGCCATGATCACATTGAATGGCGGTCCTGGCTCGAAGGGCCGAATGGCCTACTCCTGCACCTATTGTCTATTGAGACCCTTCTTCAGTCTGAAGAAGGGTCTCGTCCCAAAACATCACCCATTCTTTCCAGAGCTGTTACTCGTCCTCCTGATTTACTCCAGCATGTTGCGTCAACCTTCAGTTTAAACCAACTTCTGCAGTTCCTTCCTACACAAAGATAACAACTGTAGGTGATTTGAATATTGTCAATCATGTGAATCGTTGACTACAACGTTTTGAATCTAGACAAATTGTTCAGCAGAATTGCCTAGTAACAATGGAACTACATCTCAACTGTGAAGGGCAACTTTGAATAGTCAAATATTCATGTAAATGGTGTAAAAGCTTTTCAGGACAAACACCCTCAGACATCCAAAATATGTATTTACCAATTGTTAGGAGGTGTAACTTTTTGGGTACATGAATACCCCAAATATTTATGGAATAACAAATATTACTTTAACCATATTTGATGTGAGAAGTGATTAAGTAGCCAGTCTGGAACATTCCTTGACTTCCTTCAGAGTGGTGCAAAATATCTTGTCTCAAAGGGTCAGATGCCTGGAATGATGTAGTCTAATTAACATCGTCTTGATGTCTCTAAATTTGGACAATGCATTCAAGAATGTCTAATGGTCATGTCAGTTTCTAAACTGGGTAGAAGGTTAAGGTTAGTTTATTATTTTAGTTTATTGTTGTTAAGTGTACCGAGGTACAGTGAAAAGCTTTTGTTTCAGCACACTTGCCTTCAGCGGTGAGGGTATTGACTACTCGAATTGCGACCAATTACAACAAGTTGTTGGTGAGACCCCATTTGGAGTATTGGGTGCAGATCTAGTTACCCAGCAAGAGGAAATATGTCATTTCAGCTGGAAAGGATGTAGAACGGTATTCGGGAGGACTGGAGAGCTTCAATTATAAAAGGCTGGGTTGGCAAGGACACTTTTTGCCTGAGGATGACCTTTATAGAAGTTATATAGAAGTTGGGAGGTCATGTTGCAGTTGTATAAGACGTTGGTGAGACCGCATTTAGAATATTGTGTTCAGTTCTGGGCGCCATGTTATAGGAAACATAATGTCAAGCTTGAAAGGGTTCAGAAAAAAATTACGAGGATGTTGCCAAGAGGGTGTGAGCTATAGGGAATGGTTGAGTAGGCTGGGTCTCTATTCCATGGAGAGCAGGAGGATGAGGGGTGATCTTATAGAGGTGTACAAAATCATGAGAGGAATAGATCGAGCCTCTTGCCCAGTAGGGGAATCGAGAACCAGAGGACAAAGGTTCAAGGTGAAGGGGAAAAGATTTAATAGGAATCTGAAGGGTAACTTTTTCACACAAAGGGTGGTGGGTATATGAAACAAGCTGCCAGAGAAGGTAGTTGAGGCTAGGACTATCCCATCGTTTCAGAAACGGTTAGATAGGTACATGGACAGGACAGGTTTGGAGGGATATGGACCAAGCGCAGGCAAGTGGGACTAGTGTAGCTGGGACATTGTTATCTGGTGTGGGCAAGTTGGGCTGAAGGGCCTGTTTCCGCACTGTACCACTCTATGACTCGAAGTATACAAAATCATGAGGGGTCTTTGTCCCATCGGGAAAGGGATCTAAAACTAGAGGACATAGATGTAATAGATGTAAGGTGAGGGGAATTATTTAAAAGGAACCAGGGTGGAACTTTTTTTCAATTATATTGTTTAAAAAAAACCCATTTGGGTAGGTAGATGGATGGAAAAGGTTCAGAGGGATAATAGCCAAATGGGACTAGCTTGGATAGATATACTGGTTGGCATGGGTGAGCTGGGTCAAATAGCCTGTTTCCACGCTGTATAAATCCTATGGTAGTTCCCTTCACATCTAGCAGGCAGTGATATGTGAAGCAGGAAGAACAGGGCAGTCTGCTAACATACTGAAAAGGTGCTTATCATCCTTTGAGTTTAAGTTTAGTTTATTGTCACGTGTACCAAGATACCATGAAAACATGTTGTTGTGTGTTAACCTATTGGAGGAAAGACAATACATGATACAAGACAATTCATCCATCCACATTGTACAAATACATGTTAAAGGTAATAATGTGAATAATGATTAATGCAAGGTATAGTTTTATCAAAGATATTCCAAGGGTCTCCAATGAGGTAGATAGTAGCTCAGGACTGCTCTCCAGTTGTTGGCATCTCTGTGCTGAATGACTCTGGTCCACCGGACGTCAGCCCATGCAGGCAGCAGCTGCACGCCAGGTCATGCGGGTGATTAATTGCGAGAAAAATTCCAGATTTTAAGCACACCAGTGGTAAGAACCGGTGTGCTAAGAATCTTAGCCCACCGGTGGTTCAGCCCATGTTTCTGGTATGGCAGCCCTATCAGTAATGCAGTTCTCCTGTACAGGTCTCTGTATATAATGCGACAATGAATAAATACATAATCTAATATGGATTTATTTAATGAACACTGAAACCGATACCAGCAGAGAGGTTCAGATTTATACGTCGGGATGCTAATTATTTACATGCTGAATCTCAATGTTTTTTTGTTAAAGTGAATGTGAAACATTCGCCCAATTTGAAAAGCAGTTCAGCATGTGATGGGTGCCCCATAAGTGCATAACATGAGTATATCCTTAAATATAAAGGAGACGGCATGTTCGTTAATAAGGACTAGTATTAGTAATAGCATGGGCATATGATTGGAATTTAATCTCTCAAAGGAATATGAGAGGAAAGTTAGTTATTACCTTTGGCTCTTTTCAATGAAATAAATGTGTTTTTGATGCATGCACAGTAACTAAATTCTGTATACATCTTTCAGTGTATTGATTGCACCATCAATTCAAAACTATCTCTTGCAATATTATAGCAGCACTGAATTGAGAGATATAGAAATATAGAAACATAGAAAATAGGTGCAGGAGTAGGCCATTCGGCCCCTCGAGCCTGCACCGCCATTCAATATGATCATGGCTGATCATCCAACTCAGTATCCTGTACCTGCCTTCTCTCCATACCCCCTGATCCCTTTAGCCACAAGGGCCACATCTAACTCCCTCTTAAATATAGCCAATGAACTGGCCTCAACTACATTCTGTGGCAGAGAATTCCAGAGATTCACCACTCTCTGTGTGAAAAATGTTTTTCTCATCTCGGTCCTAAAAGATTTCCCCTTTATCCTTAAACTGTGACCCCTTGTTCTGGACTTCCCCAACATCGGGAACAATCTTCCTGCATTTAGCCTGTCCAACCCCTTAAGAATTTTGTAAGTTTATTAACCACACCTTGGACCAATTCCATATTCTAAATTGACAATGATGCTGCTGCTCCTGAATACTGCACTGCAACCTCACTGGGAATTTCAAGCTTATTTTTAATCCTTGAATCGTGGCCATAATTCCGAGGACGCGGACATTCTTCTCTGTAGATTTCTGCCTCTGTTAATGCCGCTCCGATGGTGAACTTCTGAATGTAGGCATGGTGAGGATAAATGAGTGATACAGATCACGGCATTTTCAGAAAACCCAGCATTAAGAGTCACTACATGGGATGATGTTGCATCCCTGTTGACTGGAGTTGTGCACATCTCCCATGCCTGAGTCCCATACTTCATCTTATTGCCTGAAGCCCTTATCTGTCTCCTTTTCATCTCTAGCTTTTGTCATTAACTCCACCCATCTGCTAATCATCCCCCTCACTTGTTTCTACCTATCACTTGCCCCAGGTTTTGCCCAACCTCTGCTCTCTCTTTTGAATTTCTCCCCCAACACCCCCCCCCCCCCCCCCCCCTCCATTCCAACATTCTGAAGAGTCATGATCTGAAACATTGTCTATCCATTCCTTCCACAGATGCTGCCTGACCCACTGAGTTCCTCCAGCACTTTGTGTTTTGCTCAAGATTCTAATATATGCAGTTTCTTGTGTCGAGCATTAATTTCTGTTTGGCATCTGTGATATTTTTTGTTTTTTACGCAGCTCAATTTGATCGAATGCAGCTTTTAAATCTGTTCTTCCAAGATCAATTGGTCATTTTCCATTTAGGGCTGAGATGAGGAAAAACTTTTTCACCCAGAGAGTTGTGAACCTGTGGAATTCTCTGCCACAGATGACAGTAGAGACCAATTCACTGTATGATTTCAAGAGAGATTTGGATATCACTCTTAGGGCTAACAGAATCAAGGGATATGGGGAGAAAGCAGGAACTGAATACAGATTTTGGATGGTAGACAAAAATGCTGGAGAAACTCAGCGGGTGAGGCAGCATCTATGGAGTGAAGGAAATAGCGACATTTTGAGTTGAGACCCTTTTTCAGACTGATGTGGGGGTGGGGGGGTGCGGGAAGAAGAAAGGAAGAGGTGGAGACAGTGGGCTGTGGGAGAGCAGAGGAACAGGTGGTTGCCAGGGAACAGAATGTACTGGTGGCAGGATCATTTCTTCTTTCCTAATGTTTAATTACTGCCATTGGTTTTGATTTCCTATCAGAATTGATGCTAGACAAACTGAATGACAAGTTGGAGATGATTACTGGTGGAGGCAGTGGTAAGAAGGCGCAAGTATCAGCAGCATGAAAACCTGGTGTGTGCCTTCACATTTCAGGTCACCCCAATGCCTTTGCTGGCTTTCCCAAAGCATTGGTGACAAGATTCATGAACAGCAGGGTCCGTAGGATTCTGCTGCTGGCAAAAATGAGTGGTAGTGGATTGGAGAAACAGCAGATGCCTAAATGTATGCTGAAAGAAAACTCAGTCAATTAACGGTTCAAATCAAAATTACTGATGTAGAAGGCAGATATTTTCATGTGCATCTGAAATCTTGTCAGAATTCTAAAAATGAATGTGTTTGGAGTGCAGGGGTACACTGTCGAACCCTACCAACTGGGCCCTACAATTAAGAATGGGCTTCTTGTGACTGCTTGAAATTTAGTAAATTTAGAAGACTGGTAAAAATCACCCTTTTTCCTTTCCTCACAACTAGCAGACGCTGGTTTTACCATTACATGGTTCCAAAAATATTCACTCAAATAATTTGTGGAAAATTCTATAGTTCACAGAAATTAGAATAAATCCAAAATAATAAGCTCAATCATTAACTTGACAGTGTACAAAATCTTGAGAGGAATAGATTGGGTAGAGCATCTTGCCCAGAGTAGGGGGAATCGAGAACCGGAGGACACAGGTTTAAGGTGAGGGGGGAATGATTTACTAGGAACCTGAGGCGTACCATTTTCACGCATAGGGTGGTATGTGTATGGAACGTACTGCTGGAGGAGATAGTTGAGGCTGGGACTATTGCAAAATTTTAGCAACATTTCGGCAGGTACATGAATAGAGGGGTATGGGCCAAATGCAGGCAGGATTAACTAATGTAGATGGGACATATTGGCCAGTGTGGGCAAGTTGGGCCGTTGGGCCTATTTCTATGCCGTAAGACTCCATGACTTTCAGAGTAAAAGAAAATGAAATTTGACGTGGTGGTTGAGAAATTATGGGTTTAGATAGGGCTGAATTTTTATAAATTAGCTGGGAAAGGCAAAATGATTAAACCAGACTTTTTGTAGGCTGCAAGGTCAGATTCGTAGAGGTTTGAGGGAACATTGTTGGGAATTCAAAAAGGAGGTGATTGGTAGACAAAATGGAGAGAGAGTTTAGTGACTACATGAGTGATGAGATGGAGATGATATTGATGATCTTCCTAAAGCAATGATACATAGACAATATGTGCAGGAATAGGCCAGCACTGCCATTCAATGTGATCATGGCTGATCATCAACAATCAGTACCCCATTCATGCCTTCTCCCCATATCCCTTGATTCTGCTATCCCTAAGAGCTCTATCTAACTCTTTTAATGCATCCAGTGAATCGGCCTCCACTGCCTTCTGAGGCAGAGAATATCACAAATCCACAACTGTGAAAAAGTTTCTCCTCATCTCAGTTCTCATGGCCTACCTCTTATTCTTAAACTGCGGCCCCTAGTTCTGGACTTCCCCAACATCGGGAACATGTTTCCTGCATCTAGCGTGTCCAATCCCTTAATAATTTTATGTTTCTATAAGATCCCCGGTCATCCTAAATTCCAATGAATACAAGCCCAGTTGCTCCATTCTTTCATCGTATGACAGTCCCGCCATCCCGGAATATAACCTCGTGAACCTATGCTGCTCTTCCTCAATAGCAAGAATGTCCTTCCTCAAATTAGGAGACCAAAACTGCACACACAACTGCACACAACTCCAGGTGTAGTCTCACCAGGGCCCTGTACAACTGCAGAAGGATCTCTTTGCTCCTATGGTTATGTCATTAGATTTCTTCACTGCCTGTTGTACCTGTATGCTTATTTTCAGTGACTGATGTACTCAGTCACCCAGGTCCCATTGTACTAACCCTTTTTCCTAACCTGACACCATTAAGATAATAATATGCCTTCCCATTCTTACCTCCAAAGTGGATAACCTCACATTTATCCTCATGATACTGCATCTAGCATGCATCTGCCCACTCACCCAACCTGTCCAATTCACTGCATCCTCATAGCATCCTCTTCACAGTTCACACTGTGACATCTGCAAATTTGCTAATGTTACTTTTAATTCCTTCATTTAAATCATTAATGATTATTGTAAATAGCTACGATCCCAGCACCGAGCCTTGCGACACCCCACTAGTCACTGCCTGCCATTCTGAAAGTGACCCGTTAATCCCTACTCTTTGTTTCCTGTCTGCCAACCAATTTTTCGATCCATGTTCATGCCCTACCTCCAATACCATGTGCTCACATTTTGCCCACTAATCTCCTGTGTGGGACCTTATCAAAGGTTTCCAGGTACACATTCTGAAAAAAATTCAGAAGATTTGTCAAGCATGATTTCCCCTTCATAAATCCATGCTGACTTGGACCAATCCTGTTACTGCAATCCAAATTACATCTTTGACAATCGACTCCAACATTTTCCCCACCACCGATGTCAGGCTAACTGGTCTATAATTCCCTGCTTTCTCTCCCCCTCTTTTTTTGAAAAGTGGGGTAACATTAGCTACCCTCCAATCCACAGGAACTGATCCAGAATGTATAGAACATTGGAAAATGATCACCAATGCATCCACGATTTCTATATGTGAATATTGGTTTTGATCAATTTAGAAAATCTCCACATGTCGAAAAACTTTAATGAAATAATGAGCCTCCTGGTTAACACAAGCAACTTGGGGAAGGGTGGGTGGGGGAGATAAGCAGGGACAACAATTGGTTTCAATGTTACTGTTTATTTGCTTCTTCTATAGAATAATAAGCGGAAATTGAATTAAAACAAGCAGTTGGCAGGTGGGAGATAGTGTGATAAAATTTCCATGAATAATATGTGAAAATTTGGCAGACTTGAGGTTAGACTTCAACTAAATGAAGTTGAGTACAAGTTGGAAGTGATTGGCAACAAGCCTGAAGATATTTTCTTTGCAAGATTCGGAGATGATGTAATAGTCCTACAATTAAAATGAGTGTGGTTTTCAGACTTTTTTTAAAATTGTAATATTACAAAAATGAATTATGTTCTTGGGCAATTACATGTATTCAAAATGTTCCTTTTTGTGTAAAGGTCACCAAACTGTTCTAGCCCAATTATATCATCTAATAACCAGTGTCAGCAATGTCCCATGCAGTTTCTTCAGTCACAAAGTCAACATAGATGAATTAACCACATGGAAATGGAGTTTGTAATTGTCCTTTCGCTTACCCCTCTAGTCTGGTACTGCTTTCCAGTTGATACAGGCTCATACTGAGGTCTTGTTCTACTAGTATGTTCTGCACCAGAGCATTGATTATCTGTGTAGGAAGGGACTGCAGATGCTGGTTTAAACCAAAGATAGACACAAAAAGCTGGAGTATCTCAGTGGTACAGGCAGCATCTCTGCAGAGAAGGAATGGGTGATATTTTGGATGGAGACCCTTCTTCAGACTGGATAGGGATAAGGGAAACAAGAGATATAGGTGATGATGTGGAGAGATAAAGAACAATAAATAATAGATATGCAAAAATGTAATGATGATAAAGGAAACAGGAGATTGTTAGCTGTTTGTAGGGTGAAAACGAGAAGCTAATGTAACTTGGGTGGGGGCGGGACAGAGAGAGAGGGAATACCGGGCTATCTGAAGTGAGAGAAATCAATATTTGTACCACTGGGCTGTAAGCTGCCCAAGCGAAATATGAGATGCTGTTCCTCCAATTTGCGTTTAGCCTCACTCTGAGAATGCTGCAACCAATGCTGCTTCATTTTTTTTATTGGGCACCGACAGATGCATTTACCATTTGTGGGATGACAGTCTGCTCGTGGGCTAAGGGCACCAGAGCAAATGCACTTCAGACAAGGCTGGAATACCATTAAGGGCATACTAAAGATCAAGATTGGGATTATGCTGGCTTCCAAGTTGCAATTTCACTACTACCAGACTGTTATCAACTGAGTCACCAATCTCAACCTGAAACTTCACCTATCCATGTTCTCCAGGAATGCTCTTGCCCTTATGAGTTACTCCTGCACTTTGTGTCCTTTTGTGAATTAACAATCCACTGTACAGCTTTCTGAGACATAATCCAAGCGTTACAACACCATACTGAAGAGGGTAATATGTACAGTGAATAAATTGGCTTGTTTGTCTTTTTTTATAGGCAAGACATAAGATGGACAAAATGATCAATAATCGCTTGTGTGATGTCCTACAGGATGGCAGGTATTATGAATATCTAAATCTAGATATTAAAGGGCGGCATGGTGGCGCAGTGGGCAGCACAGTGGCACAACAGTAGAGTTGCTTCCTTACAGAGCTTGCAGCGCCAGAGGCCCGGGTTCGATCCCGGTTACGGGTGCTGTCTGTACGTAATTTGTACGTTCTCCCCGTGACTGCGTGGGTTTTCTCCGAGATCTTCGATTTCTTCCCACACTCCAAAGATCTACAGGTTTGTAGGTTAATTGGCTTGGTATAAGTGTAAATTGTTTCTAGTGTATGTAGGATAGTCTTACTGTGCGGGGATTGCTGGTCAGTTTGGACTCGTTGGGCCGTAGGGCCTGTTACCTCGCTGTATCTCTAAACTTAAACTAAATTGTATACTGCTTGCATCGACTCCTTGGATATCAATTGTAGGTGATGAAATAGTCTGAGAATGGTTTGCAATGCAAAACATTTTTAGAAACCACATTGAAGTCTTGATAGATATTCTCTGATTCATAGTGGGCAATGATATTAGCTTAGTCCTATAGCTTAATTTTGAAGCTTTAAAATCATGAAATTGACTGAATGTTTTGGGATATGGACATCACAGGCAAAATTTGTGTAATTGCCTATCCTCAATTGCCTTTAAACTGAGAAGCCATTTTAGGTAGTTAAAGATTAGTCACTTTTCTTCATTCATATAGACAGAAAAGTAAACATTGTTTTCAGAAGAACACTGGTGAAGTAGTTTATGCTGAAATTTCCATGTTTCACTTCCGCCATCATTAGCAGTAGCCTTTTATTCTGGATTTATTGGTCTACTTGAATATAAATTTCCCAGCTAATATGCTTAGGAAGGAACTGCAGATTCTGGTTTAAACCGAAGATAGACACAAAAAGCTGTAGTAACTCAGCGGGACAGGCAGCATCGCTGGAGAGAAAGAATGGGTGATGTTTCTGGTTGACACCCTTCTTCAGACTGGCATTTTGGGTTGAGACCCTTCTTCAGATTGACCCGAAACATCACCCATTCCTTCTCTCCAGAGATGCTGCCTGTCCCGCTGAGTTACTCCAGCTTTTTGTGTCTATTCGCAGCTATTATGTTCTCCAAATCAGTAATGCAAGACTCTTGAGCATTCCAGGTGTCCTAACTGTAGTATTGCTCAAACTCTTTTTGTCATTTGCTGCCCACTGGTGTCGCAGTGAGAACATGACAATGTTCCTCTTGCATTATTTCAGCGATAAATATGTCAAAGCTGTTCTAAAGTAATATTTGACATTCATTCATTTTCAAACAAAAATATCCATAATGCAATAGCTCCTCTAGGCATATTTTTACCTTGAGTAACCTATGCCCCCTCATCCCTTGATGCCATCGAGTGCCTGCCGACCATGCATGAGTTAGACGCAGAGCCGACGGTGGAAGAGCTCAGCAAGGCCATTGACAGCCTGGCCTCAGGCAAGGCCCCAGGCAGCGACGGGTTTCCCCCTGACCTGGTCAAGCATTGCAAGACTACCTTACTGCTTCCTGTGTATGAAGTCCTCTGCCAGTGCTAGCAAGAAGAAGCTGTACTGCAGGACACGAGGGATGCCACGATTATTACCCTCTACAAGAACAGGGGTGAGAGAAGCGACTGCAACAACTACAGAGGCATCTCCCTCCTCAACATTGTCGGCAAGGTCTTTGCTCGGGTCATCTTGATCCGCCTGCAGAAGCTGGCAGAACCTGTCTACCCAGAGTCACAGTGCGGTTTCCGAGCTGGAAGGTCAACAGTAGACATGGTCTTCTCCCTTCGCCAGCTCCAGGAGAAGTGCAGAGAACAGCGACCCTGTATGTTGCTTTCATTGACCTCACCAAGGCGTTCAACCTCGTCAGCACAGATGGCCTATTTAAGGCTGCCCACCAAAACTGCAGAGCACGATAGAATCCTTCCACATCAACATGAAGGGGACAGTGCAGTTCAATGGCAGCTTCTCTGAACCCTTCGACATCCGCAGTGGTGTCAAACAAGGCTGTGTCCTCGCTCCTACACTCTTTGGGATGTACTTCGCTCTGCTCCTGACACATGCCTTCGGCACTGCAACAGAGGGGATCTACCTGTGTACTAGATCAGATGGCAGGCTCTTCAACCTCACCCGCCTCAGAGCAAAGACTAAAGTACGTGAAACTCTCATCAGAGACATGTTGTTTGCCGACGACACTGCAGTTGTGTCCCACACCCAGCAGGAACTACAGTCACTGATGGACTGCATCTATCAGGCATGCAAGGACTTCAGGCTGACCATCAGCCTGGAGAAGACAAATGTCTTGGGGCAGGATGCAAAGGCGCCGCCTGTCATCACCATCGACGACTATGAACTTGACGTCGTCCATCAGTCCACGTACGTCGGCTCCACCATCACCGACAACCTCTCCTTGGACGCAGAGATTGATAAGAGGATTGGGAAGGCAGCTACAACTCTCGCTCGCCTCACAACTTGAGTGTGGACCAACCTAAAGCTGACAGTGAAGACAAAGATAGCAGTCTACAATGCCTGTGTCGTCAGCACGCTGCTGTATGGCAGTGAGACATGGACTACATATGCCAGGCAGGAGAGAAGACTCAACATCTTCCACCTGAGAAGCATCCGCTGTATCCTGGGCATATCCTGGCAAGACAGAGTGTCCAACGCCGAGATCCTGTCTCCCGCTGGCCTTCCCAGTATGTACACTCTACTCAGGCAGCGCAGACTGCGGTGACTGGGCCATGTCCTCCGCATGGTGGATGGCCGTATTCCAAAAGACATCCTCTATGGAGAGCTGACATCTGGGATGAGAACCATTGGCCACCCCCAGCTACGTTACAAGGGTGTCTGCAAGAGAGATATGAAGGCGCTCAACATTGATGTGGAGACTTGGGAGAGCCTTGCAGCTGATTGCATGAGGTGCAACATCTCAAAACGGGGGAAGAGAAACTGTTCTGTCTGTCAAGCAGTGGCAGACAAGCGGGCACAATGTAAACTTTGTGACAGACTGTCACTCCCGCATTGGTCTCTTCAGCCACAAGCGACGCTGCTCTGGCCGAGGTTTGGAGCAAGCAGCCAACACCTAGGATGCAGACCGAGGGGGGCCTACCAACCTGTGCATAAAACAATTGAAGAATTAGTCTTTTAATGGCAAACTGTGGATTGCCTGACCCAGTGACATTTATATGCTCAATGCCAAAAAAAAGCAGTGATAAAATTGCGGTTGTAGGCCGTGACGGAGAAAGCTGACGCCCAGTTTGTGAGCATGTTTTGTGTGAGATTGAAGTTAAAAGTTAAACCTAACTGTAATGGAAATCATATATTTTGAGTTATTTTGGTTTTGTTGAGGTATAATAAAAATGTATAAATTGAACATTTTAGGTTTAAATCATCAAAATGGAAGAACATCAAAGTTGGAGATATTGTTCGATTGAAGAGGGATGACTTTATTCCAGTAAGTTTAATTCTTACAAAGGAATGCATTAATGAATTCCTCAAATTTTGTTTAGATTTCTGTGCAATGTATATACAAATATTTTTATTTTATTTAGGCTGATATACTACTCCTGTCCAGTTCAGAGCCCAACAGTTTGTGTTACGTAGAAACAGCTGAACTTGATGGGTAAGAATATTTGTTTGGAATTAGCCTTTAATCGTGCATTTCAACAGCATTGTGCTTACCGTAATGTAATCAGTTACTTGATTCATCTATTTGTGTTATTGTATTTTGACAAGGTCTATGAGTCAAGGTCTACAAAATCTTAATTATTATCACATAGCAAATGGAAATGGGTTGCCTATGTTAATATAAAATTCATAATGGAAATTGAGTGTTATTCTTGATTTCTACCCATAGTTCTCAATTTAGCGATATTAACTAATCTTGCAGAGTAGAAAACTGAAATAAAATTCTTACTTTCTTCTTGGTGTATGGCTAATGGATTTTTGATTTATTATCCTTTCAGTGAAACTAATCTGAAGTTTAAAATGTCATTGGAAGTTACAGACAGACTGATGAAGACAGAGAAGGAGTTGGAAACATTTGATGGTGAGCATATTTACAACTAGTACAATCACATTTGTTATACATGCTTTTTAAAACTTACGGCAGTATTACCACCAAGAATTTTGCTATGCAGTCAGCGGCCCTAATTCTGTGGCTATCTGCGAGGGAAGAGCCCCTATCCATTCAATCCACTCAAAGCTACTTGCAGACTTTACACACTTCCTAGTGTAAGCTTTCAGCTCTTTCCATTTAGTGGTACAGGTGCACAACCTTTTATCCGGAGTTCCGGAAACCGAAAAACTCCGAAAACCGGCCATTTTTTCCAGGATGTCGTCTGCACACCAAAGCTCGCGTTTGGCGCCAAACTTGACCCGAAACGACCCATGGTCAACCCAGGTCTGTACTACTGTAGCGGCTGCCTCCTCCCCGGAGACCGGGGAGACACTTAAACATCTGTAATTCATTGCTTAAATGTTAGTCAGTTAGTTTGGAGGGCTTTTATGTGAAGGGGTGAGTGAGGGGGGGGGGGGGGGGTGGTGAAGGGGGAAACTTTAATTCTTAGTCCCCTACCTGGTCGGAGAGGCGGGGAGCGGTTAATGCCTTACCGGGTCGCCGTGCAGTAAGCACCGGAGCGCTGTGGCCGCCAACTCCCAGCTGGGGCTGCGGGCGTCCGGCCACGGGCGGCGCCGGTTGTAGCTCCGACCCCGGCAACTCTACCCCTGGCTGCGCGGCGCTCCAAATCCAGCGCGGCCCGCGGCCAGACGCCCGCAGACCCAGCTCCGCGATGTTGTGTGTCGGCGGCCACAGCGTCCGGAGCTTACCGCACGGCGACCCGGTAAGGCATTGCCCGCTCCCCGCTGGTATCCCAGCGCTGCGACGCCGTCGACTCCCAACATCGCGGAGCTGGGGCTGCGGGCGTCGGGCCGCGGGCGGCGCTGGATTTGGATCGCCGCGCAGCCAGGGGTAGAGTTGCCGGGGTCGGAGCTCCAACCGGCGCCGCCCGCGGCCGGACGCCCGCAGCCCCCAGCTCCACGATGTTGGGAGTCGGCGGCCACAGCGCTCCGGAGCTTACTGCACGGCGACCCGGTAAGGCATTGCCCGCACCCCGCCTCTCCGACCAGGTAGGGGACTAAGAATTAAAGTTTCCCCCTTCACCCCCCCCCCCCCACCACATAAAATCCCTCCAAACTAACTGACTAACATTTAAGCAATGATTTACAATGATTCCCTGGTCTCCGGGGAGGAGGCAGCCGCTCCAGACTTTTCAAGCCGCCCGCGCTACCTACCTAATCTACGCTAAAAATCTTCCATTCGGAAATCCGAAAAATTCCGAAATCCGACAAGTGTCTGGTCCCAAGGCTTTCGGATAAAAGGTTGTGCACCTGTAACAATGACGATACTTTATTGTCACATGTACCTCTGTACAGTGACATTCTTGCACACAAAATATACAAAACAAATGTCACAAAGGTGCTGACAAAAGTACTCTAAGTTGCTCCCTTTGTTTTCACCCCCCCCCCCCCTCCAGCCAGGTCCCCCTTTGTTATTGGCAGTCCCCCCACACCGGGTCTCCCTTGTTTCCTTGATAGGGACTCTGGTGTTGGAGCCAGAATGTATCTGCAAAGTTCTTTAGCCCCACAGATTGAATAGTCCTCAGTAAGTCACAAGCAAAGGGAATTTCGAGAGGATCTGGGAAAGCAGACTTTAAAAGAAAGCTAAAATATGACTAAAAATGGCACGTGAAACAGATCTGTTTTGTGTTTCATCAGCAAGATGGTTAAGCTCTCTACGTGAACACTTAGGTTGTCGACGGTGTTTCTGACCACCTGGTCCCTTTTTACTGACTACTGGGAATTATTTGTGCTGCAAAATAGAGTGTTAAATGTTCTGTTTAAACCATTTCGAACTTGGTTCCTTCCTTTATTACTGCCGCACATCAATTTTAGTTGGTAGATGTATCCTTTTGGTTAATCTAAAAAGGAAGCAATTGTTTTTGCTCTAGGCTTAATTGATTGTGAAGAGCCAAATAATCGTCTGGACAAGTTTATTGGCACTATGTACTGGAGGAACCAAAGTTATCCTTTGGATGCAAACTCAATCCTCTTACGTGGCTGTACAGTCCGCAACACAGAAACAACCCATGGAATTGTAATATTTGCAGGTATTTGGTCTTTTGTTGTTCTTTGCGCTGACATTAATGCTTGAAGTATATTTGTCATAGTGATAGTGTGGAAACAGGCCCCTCGGCACAACCTGCCCACACCGGCCAACATATCCCATCTGCACTAATCCCACCTGCCAGCATTTGGTCCATATACCTCCAAACCTGTCCTATCCATGTACCTGTCTAACTGTTTCTTAAATGTTGAGATAGTCCCAGCCTCAACTACCTCCTCTGGCAGCTTGTTCCATTCCATTTGAGTACAGGAGCAGGGAGGTTCTACTGCAGTTGTACAGGGTCTTGGTGAGACCACACCTGGAGTATTGCGTACAGTTTTGATCTCCTAATCTGAGGAAGGACATTCTTGCCATAGAGGGAGTACAGAGAAGGTTCACCAGACTGATTCCTGGGATGTCAGGACTTTCATATGAAGAAAGATTGGATAGACTTGGCTTGTACTCGCTAGAATTTAGAAGATTGAGGGGGGATCTTATAGAAACTTACAAAATTCTTAAGGGGTTGGACAGGCTAGATGCAGGAAGATTGTTCCCGATGTTGGGGAAGTCCAGAAAAAGGGGTCACAGTTTAAGGATAAAGGGGAAATCTTTTAAGACTGAGCTGAGAAAAACATTTTTTACACAGAGAGTGGTGAATCTCTGGAATTCTCTGCCACAGAATGTAGTTGAGGCCAGTTCATTGGCTATATTTAAGAGGGAGTTAGATGTGGCCCTTGTGGCTAAAGGGATCAGGGGGTATGGAGAGAAAGCAGGTACAGGATACTGAGTTGGATGATCAGCCATGATCATATTGAATGGCCGTGCAGGCTCGAAGGGCCGAATGGCCTACTCCTGCACCTATTTTCTATGTTTCTATCCACCACCCTTTGTATGAAAAAGTTACCTCTCGGATTCCTATTAAATCTTTTCCCTTTCACTTTAAACCCATGTCCTCTGGTCCTTGATTCACCTCCTCTGGGCAAGAGACTCTGTGCATCTGCCCGACCTAATCCTCTCATGATTTTATACATAATTTGTCATTTTGTCATTAATACTTTGTCATTCATACTTGAAGTACATGTGCAAGCATTAGGGACCTAGTGTGCATAGACACTTTTTTCCTTAATGGTGCAATATGTGGCAATGCACCATACAAATATGAGACATTGCAAGATCCAGATATAATAATATTTTGGGGTTCAAGTGCTTCTGATTCTCGATATTGTCATCATAGCAGAGTAGGTAAATTAACAATGGTTTTATTGTTGACATTCTTTGTGATGAAAATATAATCCAGGTACTCATTGCATTATGACTTACAGGTGCAGACACCAAAATCATGAGGAATAGTGGAAAAACCAGCTTCAAGAGGACAAAAATTGATCAACTGATGAATTACATGGTTTACATGGTAAAAAAGAAACGCATGTTGTTCTGTAGATCGGAAGTATTTGTATTTTGCTGGGATGAGTGAACCTTCATGGACGATCACATTTTCTTCTAGATCTTCATGTTGCTGATTCTCTTTTCAACTGGTCTTGCCATTGGCCATACGTTCTGGCAAAGCGAAATTGGCAATTTCAGCCGCTCGTGGTACCTCGATGATGGGATAAATGACCCACCTACTTACAGAGGTTTCATTGCCTTTTGGGGTTATATAATTGTTATGAACACTATGGTACCCATCTCACTTTATGTAAGGTAAGTGTATCCATATTGTTCTGTTGGAATTGTGCCTCTCCATTCAAGGAAATAGTTTCTGAATCGTCCAAATCTGAGCAAAAGATAAGCCCATTCTCAATGCTATGGAACAGTACTAAAGAAGTGAGCAAAAAACAAACTGCTGGAGAAACTCAGCAGGTCAGTTAGCATCTGTGGTGGAAGGGGAAATATTGACGAGAAGAAAGAGATTCCAGCTCTACCCCAAGATCTGACATCATACTCACAAAAAAATGATTGGATCATTCAGTGGGTCAGGCAGGATCTGTGGAAGAGAAACTGTTAAGGTTCTGATAAAGGATCTCAGGCCTGAAATGTTAATAGTTTCTCTTTCCACAAATGCTTCCTGAGCAGCTGAGTGTTTCCAGCATTTTTTGTTTATTTCAGATTTTCAGCTTCACTATTATGTTTTATTCTCATCTAATATGTGTAATAGTTTGGTGGTTGCTACCTTTACTGCGATCTCTTCCTAAACCTGTTAACAGCTTTTTTGCAGTAGTCCTTTGACTCAGCTGAAACTCTCATGATTTTTATCTCTACCATTTGATTTTTCCAATTGGTCATGACACCCACTATAAACATCAAGTCATCCAAATCTCTTCCGGCTGTGTCCTAACTTAAACCAAATTCCATTCACTCATCTTTCTTTTGTGTGTTGGCATCGATTGTTTTCATATTTTTTGCAAATTCTGGATTGTTGCTTTGAAAACCCTCCATGTTTAGTTTAGAGATACAGCACGTAAACAGGCCCTTCGGCCCAACAAATCCATGCCGACCAGCGATCTTCGCACACTAACACCACCTGACACATATTCGGGACAACATAATTTTATCAAGCCAATTAACCTACAAACCTCTACATCTTTGAAATGTGCGAGAAAACCGGAGCTCCCATAGAAAACCCACATAATAATAATAATAATAATAATAATAATAATATCTTTTATTGTCATTGCACATAAGTGCAACGAGATTTGGTGTGCAGCTTCCATCCGATGTCATAACTTAAATAACTAATACAATTTAGATTTAGATACCCCGAGAACATGGTTGTAAAAAGAACAGTAAAACAGTCAAAACAGACTAAAGTGCAGATGTGTCTGTGCGACGTGACCATCCGAGGGAGACAGTCCATGAGGGGTGGGGGGCACTCAGCAGGGCCGGTTCAGAGCCGCTATAGCTCTGGGAATGAAGCTGTTCCTGAGTCTGGAGGTTCTGGCATAGAAGGCCTTGTAACGTCTGCCGGAGGGAAGTAGTTCGAACAGTCCATTACAAGGGTGTGAGGAGTCTTTATGGATGCTGACGGCCTTCCTGAGGCACCGTGTGTGGTAGATGCCCTCCAAGGCTGGTAGCGGTGTCCCAATATTCTTCTGCGCTCTGTGGACGACGCGCTGATGAACTCTCCTCTCTGCCTCCGTGCAGTTGAGATACCACACAGAGATGCCATACATTAGTATGCTCTCTGTGGTGGGGAGAATGTACAAACTCCGTGCAGACAGCCGCCATAGTCCGGATCGAACCTGGGTCTCTGTCGCTGTAAGGCAACAACTCTATTGCAGCGCCATCACACCTGCCACCACACCACCACCATCATCATCTCTCTATTCTCCTCCAGGCTGGTAACTCTATGATATGTGTATTCCTCGAATTCAGGTCCAGTAACCTTTCCCAAATGTAAAAGTTTTGAGGCTTAAATATCTGCAAGTCAGTCACTGAACTACTCTTAAACTCGTTTATTTTTCTTCTAAAAATGAAACTGCATAAATTATTTTACTTGGAATTTTTGTTATTTGGATATACTGAATACGAGTAAGGGGGGCAGTTGGTAGTGGATTACTAATAGAGAAATGAAGTTGAACCACAATATTTTATTTATTTATTGAAAAACAAACCAATGCATTTGAGGTGATAATTGGCAAGTGTGTCTGCTGTCTGTTATTTTTACGAATATTTATCATATTGTTCAATCCAATCTTTCCTCCCTTAGTGTTGAAGTAATCCGCATGGGTCAAAGCTACTTGATAAACTGGGATCTCCAGATGTATTATGCTGAAAAGGATACTCCAGCCAAAGCCCGTACATCCACATTGACTGAACAACTTGGACAGATAGAGTACATCTTCTCTGATAAGACGGGAACTCTTACCCAGAACATCATGGCATTTAAGAAGTGTAGTATCAACGGCACATCATATGGTATGTTTCATTATGTACCACCTCGTGTTTTCCCATCTCCCAGCCCCTGACCTGTTCTAATTAACTCTCTGCAATTTCCTTGCATCCTTCAATTGTGTCCTTACACATGCATCGAACAACTGGAGGTGACAATGAGTCCCACACACTGTAAAGGGATGCCTTCCATATAACATGATCTGGAACAGTCTTTTTAAATTCCCCAATTGCTGCTGTAGAATAGAAGCTTATGTCTTTTGATCACTGATCCAGATTTCTGTCTGTAGTTGAGGACTTGACTCCTATGAAATCAGTTCATATGTAGGCATTACACCATACTATCTTGAGTCATCATAACATCGTAATGTGTCCCTGGCTATAGAATCAATGATCTGGTATGCTTTTTGTTGTAACCACTTTCTTCATCTGCCCTACCATGTCCAAGATTGTTCCTTTGTGTTCTTTCCACTCGATGACAGTCTGAAGAATAATCAGTATATCATAAGATCTCCTGATTGCTAGATGCTTTAACACTCCTTCCCATTCCCATACTGACCTTTCTGTCCTAGGCCACCTCCATTGTCAGTGAGGCTAAATGCAAATTAGAGAAGCAGCACCTCATATTTCGCATGGGCAGCTTACAAACTAATCGAGGAATATTGATTTCTCCAACTTCCAGTAACCCTTGCTTTCACTTTCTCTCCATTTCTTCCCCCACCCCAATTCTCTGACTTGTTTCACTGACCTCCTGATTAATTTTACTGTTTGTGTGCCTTGTTGTCACCATCCCCTTAGCCAACAATGAATCATTCTAAGGTAGACAAAAATGCTGGAGAAACTCAGCGGGTGAGGCAGCATCCATGGAGCGCAAGAAATAGGCAACGTTTCGGGCCGAAACCCTTCTTCATTTTTGTTTACCTTCGATTTTCCCGCATCTGCAGTTCCCTCTTGAACATCATTCTACGTTTTCTTGATCGTCTGCTATTATCTATTGCTTTCACATCTTACCTTTCCATAGTTTCCCTCTCCCCTGACTGTCTGAAGAAGGGTCTCGATCCGAAACATCACCGATTTCTTATCTCCAAAGATGCTGCCTGTTCCACTGAGTTACTCCAGCATTTTGTGTCTATCTTTGGTGTAAACCAGCATCTGCATTTCCTTCCTGCACATTTCGTCATAAGATTCTGTCTCTAAAGAATTACTGTTTGATGTTTAGGCAGATTACTTGCATCCTCTCCCTTCAGATGGTTTGTTATTTGATCTTTTACAAATCCTGTTGTCCCTTTTACAGTTCTTAAGATCACTGCTCGACTGATATTAATTGATTCTTGAGAATTGGAATGTCATTTGCTATTCCACATTTTTGCCATGCATTTTCATGT
The DNA here is from genome assembly GCF_010909765.2 of Amblyraja radiata. Taxonomy (NCBI): domain Eukaryota; kingdom Metazoa; phylum Chordata; class Chondrichthyes; order Rajiformes; family Rajidae; genus Amblyraja; species Amblyraja radiata. Next base: position 153,157,152 of record NC_045956.1, read on the forward strand.
TTGGATTCTCTGGTCCTTGGTGCTTTCCAATTCAAGCAGGAGATGAACAGAAATTGAAGAGAAGAATGCCGGATTTCCAATTGCACAGTAGCTTTCACTTAAAGGTCTTGGGGTGCATTAAAACCAATGGACATCTGAAGTAAAATTGCTGTTCTAATGTAGAAAATGATGGCCAATTTGCACACAGCAATCTCCTACAAATAGCTATCTGTTTTTGTCATGTTAAATGTTGGCCTAAACATTCCCACCAAACAGTCGGGAGCTGGGCTTTAACTCCCCAGTTCCGCTCTGAAATTGTGCCATGCTATGTTTTACCATCTATTGAGAAAAGGTTGGGGAACTGGTTTAACACTTTGTCTGGAAGGTAGTACTTTGGCAAGTGTAGCAATGTTTGAGTGTGAGCCTCGATTTTTGAGTTCAGAGTGTAATTTGAATCCGTGTGCTTCTATCTCATAAACTGTAGATTTCTGGAGTGAACGAGAGAATCACACAAATAGATTCAGAGAATTGTGCAGCACAGAAATGAGCTCATTCAGCACATCTCATCCAAGCCCATCCTGATGCCGATCAACATTAATCCTGTTTGCCCCCATTAGAGCTGTATCCCTCCGTGCCTTTCTTATTGACGCATGTGTCCAATTGCCTTTTAAAATTACTACTGGAGTTTCAGATTGCTCAAATACCACGTATTACCTGTATTAGGCTGCATTCAAACATTGCTACACTTTACAAAGTACTACATTTCAGACAATTCCCCAACCTTTTCTCAAAAGATGGCAAAATACAGCATGGCACAATTTCAGTCTGAAGAAAGGGTCTCGATCCAAAAAGTCACCCATTCCTTCTCTCCAGAGATGCTGCCTGTCCTGCTGAGTTACTCCAGCTTTTTGTGTCTTATCTTCAGTAACAGTTTTGTTAGCTGGACAAGATACAGTTGAATAGTAAGATCATGGATGATAAATCAGCTGATCTTGCAGTAGAGTGTGCTAATGATCAAGAGGAAGTTCTAAATCCAATTTTCTGCTGCTTTTGTAGGCGATTTGTGTAATGCTGCAGGAGACAAAACTGACAAAGTAGAGGTGAGTATAACACATTGAATAACTCGGATTAACCAGTTACCAGTTGGGGAAACAATTGGAATTGTGTTGTGAATATTTAACATTCAGTGTATTACAGAGATCATTTGAATGCACTAGGTTCCTCCAATAACCCTTCTCCAATGTCTGTTTCAATGGAATTTTCCCTGCCTGATTTCATCTGAAATTTACACCCTTAGAATCTTTTGACAATGTACTTGCCCCTTGGATTCGTCTTGCTCATATCCATCTTGTTCTCAGCACAACAATCGGCAAAATGTGGTTGGATTCCACATTCATGCCAATTATGTTTTCTCTCACAGCTTTCTTTCCTCACCTATTCTTTCTTTTATCAAGCTACTTGCTCAATATGCATTCATGGATGTTGAAATCTCTAGTTCCTCTGGAAATATCCTCATTGTTATGATCAAAACGACTCCGTATCCGACCTCTCTGTCCTGGGTCTCCTCGATGGCCAGAGCGAGCAACACCGGAAATTGGAGGAATAGCACCTCATATTCCGCATGGGAAGTCTGCATCCTGGGGGCATGAACATTGAATTCTCCCAAATTGGTAGTCCTTGCTGTCTCCTCCCGTTCCTCAGCCCTCCTGCTGTCTCCTCCCATCCCCCAGCCTTCGGGCTCCTCCTCCTTTTTCCTTTCTTCTCCCCGCCCCCCCACCCCCGATCAGTCTGAAGAAGGGTTTCGGCCCGAAACGTTGCCTATTTCCTTCGCTCCATAGATGCTGCTGCACCCGCTGAGTTTATCCAGTTTTTTTGTGTACCTTCGATTTTCCAGCATCTGCAGTTCCTTCTTAAACAACATATTTTACTTATTACTGACTTTTATTAAAACTCCTGAAGGAATATCAGTTCATTTGAAATATCTTTGCAGCTGGTGGACTTCAGTTGGAACAGCTATGCTGATGGAAACCTCATATTTTATGACCATTATTTGCCTCAACTTATCCGTTCAGAAAAAGATCCATCAACAGGAGAATTCTTTAAACTGCTTGCCCTCTGTCACACAGTGATGGTGGAAGAGGATAATGGCAAGTAAAATACCATTCTATCTATCCCTTATTGCTTATTTATCTACTGCATAATAGCTATAGCACTGAATTGGAGTGCCATTAAATTGGACGTACATTCACATTCTGTTTCCTTATCTTATTTTGATCACGTTATCACTGGGTTCTCTGTCCTGTTTAATAGATTGCATTTGTTGTCCACTTAACTTTCGTATTTATCTGCTTTTTAATAATAATAATAATAATAATGATAATAAATACTTTATTGATCCCCTCAGGGAAATTCAGATGTCCAGAAGCCCCCAACCAAGAAACCCACAGATTCAAAACGAACGCAGTCAGAAAATACATAGAATACAATGTGGACACTACCTGAGAGCAATAAATACTTAAAAAGACCAATAATTAACAGTTACAAATTAAAAATTGCAGAATGCATCCCCCTACAGCCTAGCGGTCCGAATTATAAAATCTAATGGCTGCAGGGGTGAAGGATCTCCTGAACCGCTCCGTTCTACAGGGCAGGGAGAGGAGCCGGTTGTTGTTCCGAGTGCTCCTTTGACTCTCCAGAATTACATGGAGAGGATGCCCGGGGTTTTTCAGGATGACCTGCACCTTGTGCCTCATACGCCTCTCGAGCACATCCATCCCAGAGTCTACTCTCCCCTCCAGCACTGAGCTAGCTCGTTTAACCAATTTGACCAGCTTCTTGTTGTTTTTTGCACTAATGCTGTTGCCCCAGCAGACAACAGCGTAGAAAATAACACTTGCAACCACAGTGTTGTAAAACATGTGCAGCATCTCATTACACACATTGAAGGATTTGAGCCTTCTGAGGAAAAAGAGTCTGCTCTGGCCTTTTTTGTAGAGGGAGTCAGAGTTGACAGACCAGTCCAGTTTGTTGTCAAGGTGCACTCCAAGGTATTTATATGTCTGCACCACCTCAATGTCAGCCCCTGCAGCGTTGACCGGCTGAAGGGGGAGCTTGGAGCTGCCAAAGTTAACCACCATCTCTTTAGTCTTAGTTGTGTTCAGGATGAGACAGTTCTCTTCACTCCAGGCACAAAAGGCACTGGTCAAGTTCCTGTATTCCTCCTCCTGCCCGTTCCTTACACATGCCACAATCGCTGTATCATCTGAATATTTCTGTACGTGGCATGTGTCAGACTTATAGTTAAAGTCTGCTGTATACAGGGTGAAGAGGAACGGGGCCAGAACCGTTCCCTGTGGGGCTCCAACATTGCACACCACTGTGCCAGAGACACTGTCCCCCAGCTTGACAAACTGTGGTCGACCCGTCAGGTAGTCGTATATCCAGGAGATAAATGTGGAATCCACCCCCATCTTCTTAAGCTTGTCATTCAGAATCAGGGGTTGGATGGTGTTGAACGCACTTGAGAAGTCGAAGAACATAATCCTCACATAGCCACCGGGTTTGTCCAAAAAGGAGTAGATCCGGTGCAGCATGTAGAGGACTGCGTCATCCACCCCAATGTTCTCCTGGTATGCAAACTGTAGTGGGTCGAGTGCGTGCTGGACTTGTGGTCTCAGGAGACGAATGAGTAGCCGCTCCATTGTTTTCATGATATGGGATGTAAGGGCCACCGGTCTGTAGTCGTTGATCTCGGTCGGCCGCCCTGCTTTGGGAACCGGCACGAGACATGATGTTTTCCACAGACCTGGTATCCTCCCTGACTGGAGGCTCAGGTTGAAAATGGTCTGGAGCGGCTCCGCCAGCTGAGCCGCACAGTCTTTTAGTAGCCTGGGACATACACCATCAGGGCCAGCTGCTTTACCAGGGCGCAACCTCCTCAGCTCAGCTCTCACCTCGTCCGCCGTGAAGAACAGTTGAGGAGATGCCGGCATAGGAGGTGCTGCAGCTGTGGTGTTGGGGGGGCTGCCTCGTGGAGGTGATGGTGGGGGAGAGGCTGCACCTGTAGAGGTGGGAGGGGATACCAGATCAAGCCTGTTATAGAACAGGTTAAACTCATTGGCCTTGTCCACGTCTCCTGACGGCTGGCTTCTCTTCTCCTTGAAGCCAGTGATGGTCTTCATTCCTCTCCACACCTCTTTGATGTTGTTGTACTGCAGTTTCTTCTCCAGCTTCCTTTTATAGTCCCCTTTTGCCTGCTTCATACTCCTTTTCAAGTGGTGCTGTACCCTCTTGATTTTTTCCCGATCACCAACCTTGAAAGCCTCCTTTTTCTCGTTTAGGAGGCTCTTGATGTTGCTTTTACACATCTACATAAGATTTACAATCAGCTTTTACATTCCCTGTGAGCTTATTCTCGTACTTTAATTTTCCCTCTGATTAATTGATACATTGGCCCCTCTGAACTGGTTTCAAAACTGTCAGTCAGTCCTTGGGGTTGCAGTCCAATTGTTGTGACGTATCTGTGAATCTACTACTGTGACTAATTTTATTTTGCTTATCCTTATCCTTGAATCTAACACGGTGACTATTTTTTCTTGTCGGCCATGGCTGAAATACCCTTCCTGGTTTATTTTGATACCGGTCAGGAATGAACAATTATTGTGGTTCATCTATGCACTCTCGTGTCATTTGCCATTACATATCCATCATCAACCCTAACAGGAAATGTTTTCAATATATCTTGGCTAAATCTCACCTCCATAAAACCATAGTATATTTTACTTAGATTTGGGATGCTGGTCTCAAAACAACTTATGTTCTGAACTATTTTACCAAGGCTGTGATAATATGGCTACTCCTCCCCAAGAGACCTCAAACGGCACGATGTCTCATTAATCCTTTAAAATTTGTCCAGTCCAAGATGGCTTGCTCTTCAGAAGGTTCCTCTATGTATCAGAGGCCGCGCAGCGTTTTTGAAAGTGTGGGGGCTGAGTGATCACTGATCACCGGCCTTGGGGGTACCCAGCGATGGAGCGGAGTGGGGACTTTTTGAAATTTGATGTATTAAAATCATGTTTTAGTGTATTGTAGAAGTATGATTAAAATGTCTTTTGTTTGATTTTTAAGATAATGTAGGGCCTACATGAGAGATAGGAGCAGGTGATTATTATTTTTGTTGTTGCTTGACCTCCAAAAACTGGAGATAATAATACAGGCCATCCCGCACCTTAAAGTGGGGGGATATGTGGTTCTTTCAGCTGGACAACAAATTCATCCTCCATGGTATTTGATTAAACCAACCTGTGATTACACTTGTACTTTTTCTGCATGTTCACAAGAGATAGGAGAAGAATTAGGCCATTCGACCCATCAAGTCTACTCTGCCATTCAATCATGGCTGATCTATCTTTTCCTCAACTCCATTCTCCTGCCTTTTCCCCATAAACCTTGACACCCTGAAATGTACTTCTAATTTCCCATTTAATGCCATCCCCAGCATCACTACTATTATTGTGGGTTTTGTTTGCAATTGTCATAAACATTTCCAATCCCTTGCTATTTCTTAACTCTTTCTGTATAGACTTCGCATCTTCCATATTAATATTATTTCTCATTATTTATCTCCCCTGCAATAAACAACATGACCTACGTCTGTAGGACGTTTAATTCCCATTCTTGGCCCACAAACAGCCATGCCTTCATAATGCCAGTGACTGCATATGCTTCATTCTATAAAGAATTATGAATAGAATAAAAATGTTTCAATCATCAGCAAACATCTGCACTTCTGACCTTGTGTGGGGGGTCATTGATGAAGCAGCTGAAGGTGGTTTAGTCTAAGCACTGATCTGAGGAACTCCTGTAGTTATGTCCTGAGGCTGATATAATTGACATAGGACAACCACATCACTTTCTATTGTCACAGTTTGAGGATAAGGGGAAAATCTTTTAGGACCGAGATGAGGAAAACTTTTTTCACACAGAGAGTGGTGAATCTCTGGAATTCTCTGCCGCAGAAGGTAGTTGAGGCCAGTTCATTGGCTATATTTAAGAGGGAGTTAGATGTGGCCCTTGTGGCTAAAGGGATCAGGGGGTATGGAGAGAAGGCAGGTACAGGATACTGAGTTGGATGATCAGCCATGATCATATTGAATGGCGGTGCAGGCTCGAAGGGCCGAATGGCCTACTCCTGCACCTATTTTCTATGTTTCTATTCAACCGTTGGAGTGTTCCCTCTCAAATTCTACCTTGATATCATATGCAGTCTATCATGCAGAATTAGCTGACCATACTTTCATTGTACCTTATTTTCCATTTATCTGGTTATATTACCAGGACTACCCATTTTGTATTAGTGAGAATCTTAAGTAACTTTAGTGTTCAACCACTAAACGAAACTATTAGTCAATCAGTTAAATTAAAGGCTTGGTTTTGATCTCAAAATATCACCAATTGATCATATCCATGAATCACCAGTTGAAAATGATAACCCTACAGGTAATATGCTCTTCATTCTATCAATCAAATAAAACATTCAATGATTTAGCCTCTTTTAAGCAAGAATTTAAATTGCAGGTGTTATTTACATGCCACGGTTCTAATGGAGTTGACTCACATTTTATTTTGCCTCTGTGAACAGGGCAAATTGTATATCAAGCAGCTTCTCCAGATGAAGGGGCCCTTGTTACAGCTGCCAGGAATTTTGGATATGCCTTCCTTTCACGTACGCAAAATACCGTCACTATAAGTGAACTGGGTATCAAAAGGACATATGAAGTGCTCGCCCTCTTGGATTTCAACAGCGACAGGAAGCGAATGTCCATCATCTGTAAGTGAAATGTTTTGCACCTTTCTATTTAAGTGATCCATTCATCAGCATTGTATTTGAACATTTTCTGAGTTCATTAAAAAATTGTGCATTGCATCTTATCAGTTGCCAAGATGGGTGGGGTTTTTTTTACCCCACCTCTGTTACCATAACAAACTTTTTAAAAATGTTGTTAATATAGTTAAGATTGAGACTTCAAAGTGCCTGGCATTTTACATAGATACATAGACAATAGGTGCAGGAATAGACCATTCGTCCCTTCGAGCCTGCACCGCCATTCAATGTGATCATGGCAGATTATCCACAATCAGTACCCCGTTCCTGCCTTCTCCCCATACCCCTTGATTCCATGTCCTAAGGAGCTCTATCTAACTTTCTTTTGAAGTCATCCAGTGAATCAACCTCCGCTGCCTTCTGAGGCAGAGAATTCCACAAATTCACAACTCTTTCACACAGAGAGATGCGAGTCTGTGGAATTCTCTGCCTCAGAGGGCGATGGAGGCCGGTTCTCTGAATACTTTCAAGAGAGAGCTATAAAGGGTTAAAGATAGCAGAGTCAGGAGATATGGGGAGAAGGCAGGAATGAGGTACTGTTGCGGATGATCAGCCATGATCACATTGAATGGCGGTGCTGGCTCGAAGGGCCGAATGGCCTACACCTGCACCTATTGTCTATTGTCTATTGTCTAAAAGGTTTTTCCTCATCTCATTTCTAAATGGCTTCTCTCAGTGAAAAACTATACATTGTACATCTCCCGCATTCTGTCCCACATTATTTATATTGTATATGCCTTATATTTATGCCATCTTTATCTGTGCTCTGATCTTCACTGTTCTAAATTAACCTCATCCCACAGCAGATTTGTATTTCTAGACCGATGTTTATCTATTTGTGACTTTGCTCTACCATAACGCTGTATTGTTTCCTCACTAAATTTCCTTTATCATTCATTGATGAAAAATTTACCGCCTTATAAGCAGTTCTCTAGAATTCCCTTCTCAAATCTATCCTGTCTCTTATTTTCTGCAAACTTTTTTTAAATAGTTTTTCAAACCATCCAACCAAGCTCATGCTACTGCTTTTTGTTCTGGCACCCAATTCAGAAATCTCTCAGTGTCATAATGAAAATCAAACAAGTGTTGATTCTGGACAAATGAAATAAAATTTAAAAAAAAGGAAACTCTGTGGAAGTACTCAGCAAAAGGGGCAACATCAGTGCAAACTGTTGACATTTCATGTCAAAGACAATTGTCTATTGTATAGAGAGAAGACATGATGCGCTGGAGTAATTCAGCGGGTCAGGCAGCATCTATGGAGGACATGGATAGATGACATTTCAGGGACCTCTAGGTGCAGTCTGTGCTCAGTTTGTATGTTCTCACTGAGACTGTGGGTATTCTCCAGGTGCACTGGTTTTCTTCCAGTTTCAAAAGATGTACAGGTTTGCAGATTAATTGGCTTCTTTAAATTGCCCCAACTGTGTAGGATGTGGAAATGAAATAACATTGAACTAGTGTACGGGTGATCGATAGTCAGCGTGGACTTGTTGGACCACAGGGCCTGATTCCACACCATATTGCTAAACTCTCAACTGAGTAATGATACATTTAGAAGAAATGTTATTATAGTTAAGATTTAAGTGAATATTCAATCTACAATACATAGAAATTGGAAAGTGAAGTTGGCATCTAATATTCAACGATCTGTTTTGAAAAGGACAAGATGTATTCTATGGGGAAACTTGTTTATATTGGAAAAAATAGCTCATTGTGATCAATCAAATAAGACCTAGCATTACATCCCGATCTTAAAATGGTTTCAAGTATTTGCTTTGCTTAAAGGTGAGTTACGAACTGTTATTTACTTCCAGTGAGAGACCCAGAAGGTAAAATCAAACTCTACTGTAAAGGTGCTGATACAATGATCTATGAGAGGTTACATCCAAACAACCCAATCAAAGATTCTACAGACGAAGATTTGAAGGTAAAGAGAATTGAGTTTCTTGCTAACACATTTGTGCCTGTGCACATCTCTTACAATGTCACAAATTAACTGTCCATAAATAACAATAGACTAGATTTTCCATGACCAATTGTGCATAGGTTGAAGTTAGACTGCCCAAATATTTTTAGAAAATCCAATCTATTGTTGTGCTTTACATCATAGTTCATGGTTTATGATTATCTTTGCTTGCAAAGTATTTGAGTGAAAACTTATTTTACAATATTACTTTATTTGAGAGTCAATTGGTTTAAAATTCTTCTGAGACGTAAAAAGCTTGAGTAACTCAGCTGGACAGGCAGTATCTCTAGAGAGAGGGAATGGGTGACGTTTCGGATCAAGACCCTTCTTCAGATTCTTCTTGTTCTCTTGTAGGAGATGTAAAAAAAGAGATTTATTCATGCTCGACTTCACCACTGAATCTCAGGGTATAAAAGAAATAAACGTGGGGAACTATGTTTCTTTCCGATGACCTTGCATTTAAAAGAATAATGAAAAAGAGGTTCTGGCCAATCTTCTGGGGACCAGGTTTAATTTGACGACTCATCTTGTAGTTTTAAGGTGCATAAGGCTCAGTTGATGCCCAGTAAACTAACACTCTAAACAATTCAGCCTGCTGGTTGAATATCTTCAGGAAAATATCTTCCACCAGGTTCTGATTTTATTTAGATAAATGGTTATTTTTCGTGTGATGTTTAGAGCAGGGACCCACACTGAACCAGAGTAATGATGATCATGTTCGCTGGCTCCCGCAGATCTGTTGCCTCTGTTCTTGCTGCTGCCACCTTTGCTATTGGACTGTTGTTGCCTCTCATTTTCATTCTTTTCCCTGCTGTGATCCGTGCTCCTTCCCATGAAAGCTCCCGGGTAAATACAAGACTTGTTGAATATATTACATGCAGAGATCTTCTTTGCCTAATGAGAAACTGGTTAACTGGACAACAGAATGATGGTATTGTTATGACAGGGGTAGAACCTGTTTTGACACTGCAGCAGAATGAAACAAACTGCCTAAAGAATGGAATTGCTCTCAAAATTACTCTCTCAATTCCTGGTGCACATGAGCCAGCAAATATCCAGTACGATTCCAACATAGAAGTCCCCTTGCCTCTCTGCCTCTTACCATTCCAAGTAAGCTATTCTCTCTTCATCACCCTGCTTCACTCTTCAATCAGTCCTCACATGGCATATTCCCATGGAGATTAAGAAGATTCCATACAAAGTCTTTCACTTCCTTCTCTCCAAGGCTCCAAATACAATATCTAGATGAAAAGGCGAGCCTTCTCTACTTTTACTTCAATACCTGCTATTCAAAATTTGACCTGTTCTGTCGTGAATCAAAGTGCATTCTGTCTTTGCAGAACATTGTTCTTCAGGGTACGAGACTTTAAGCTTCCATTCAACATATTTATTCACCGTTCTCTATCCCATTCCCAGTCTGACAAAAATCCGCCCTATCTTTTGATGATTTCCACATGAGGTGAACATTACATGAGTGTCTCAGTTTAGTCTTGCTCCCCCTCGCCTTCAAGGGGGAGAAATATTGAGACTGGAAAAAATATTGTGTAGGGAGGAACTGCATATACTGGTTTAAACTGAAGACAGACATACAAAAAGCTCGAGGGTCTCGACCCAAAATCTCCTCTATTCCTTTAATCCAGATATCCTGCCCAACCGACTGAGTTACTCCAGATTTGTGTGTGTCTTTGGGAAAAGCTATTTACAGAAGGGAGTATCCTGCTATTAGAACAGCTGCATGGAAAGGGAAGGTTTAGAAGGGTATGGGTCAAAGGCAGGCAGGCGGGACTAGTGTAGATGAAGCATCGTAGTGGGTGTGGGTAAGTTGAGCAAAGGGTCTGTTTTCATGCTGTGTGACTCTCTGACTCCTATGAGATGGGTTGAGAACATAAAGGACTAAATTCGTTGTCAATTCAATTTTCTACCACAGTAAGCCTACCTCTGGTAATCTCATTTCATTCGTTGTTCACCTTTATGAATTTTCTGCACTTGGCTACCACCTAGAGGCAGAAATGACTTGTGCAGACACTGGTTTAAATTGAAGTTAGACTCAAAAAGCTGGAGTAACTCTGTGGGTCTGATGCTGTCTGACCCGCTGAGTTATTCCAGCTTTTTGTCTATCCTTGGTTGAAATTTCTTGGCTTACACATTAATCCCATAACTCTGTTTCATAGGTATTTGCAGATGAGACACTCAGAACTTTGTGCCTTTCATACAAAGACATCAGTGAAGGGGAATTTACAAAATGGAATATCAGGTTTCAAGCAGCCAGCGTTTCCACAAGCAACCGTGATGCAGCACTCGACAAAGTTTATGAAGAAATTGAGAAAAATTTGATGGTATTTATGCTTTCTTTTCGGATCACTTACTTTTTCTATTAAATGGTCATTGTTATCCCATGATCAGTTTATCATGGCTCACAGCCCAGTCTGTACCTGCTATTTGGAAAAAGTCAAAAGCCAAGAGTTCCACCTGGAAATGGGGACATTTATACCTGTAACTAATAGCAAATTAAGGAATTGTACACAAACGGGAATGAATGTTCAAGTCCCATTATCCCTCGCATGTGTTTGCCACTGTCATTCTGACACTGGATCCTTCGTTAACAAGAAGAGAAGTTCTTGTTTTAATGATTTTTAATATTTTAAGCTTCAATTTCCTCAAGAAAAATTCTATACTTTGACAAAAAAATGTCTAATTTCTAAATTCTTCAATGATTTTGAACTTTTGACCCATCAAGCATTCAAACTGTTTCTGTGGGAAGTAGAGTTCCAGCAATACATTGTTGGTTACATTGATATTTCTTTAAGAACTTAGTTTAATTGGAGTATTTGCTCAATGTAAGTAAGGGTTTAGAAGGGACACGGCTGTATACAGATTACACTAGTGGAAATTCTAAACCTAGGTTTTAAATTAGTTTTTCTCGTTTTTGATATTTTGATATTCTTAATTGTTTCAAATTAGTGATCTGCGAAGAAGATAAATCTTGTTTGTTCTGCAAATATTTCTGGAATTTATTTTTACCTAATTTTAGTTTTTTTTAATGGTTTAGAATTCTCCATTTGGGACTGTCAGCAGAAATCTTGTCCAAATTGACATGCCAATACCCTACAGATTAAGTTTAAATTCCTGGAGACTCATTTCCTGGGATGAAATATTCTGTATGAATGTAAAATACAAGCTTTTAACTGTGTGGAGAGTTGGGAAGGTGGGATTGCCCAGAGAGATAGCATGTACTAAATAATCTCCTTCTACATTATAATGCGGCTTTTTCACGGGGCGACTTGACGCAAGATGTAACCAGAGTGAAGTGGTCGTGGTCTAGCACGATATCACACGATATAACGGGGGGTAGATAAAGAGTTCCCACGGTACTCGGCATTTCTGTTATTTGTGCGAGTGACTTGTCCGTCTCCCGAGCTTTCCCGTTAAATCTTGAATGAACATTGTGAAGTGTTGTTAAATCATCACGTGGCACAAATGATGTCACTTTTTTTTCACATACTATAAATATCCTCCCTTGGTTGAATTGGCTCATTTGGAGACATGTTTTACTGTGTATGTGGGAGACACAGATGGACTGAGCACAGTACCTCGGTCTTACTGTGTGTGGGAGAGGGGGAGAAAGAGACGTACAGTCACAGATGTTTCATTATGTTCTGTCTCTATCTGGACTATACATAATGGACGATTAAAGCAGTCTTGCTTACTTGAACTTTATTGTCTTTGTGCAGTCATCCTCCGAACTGGGCCGCGCCCCCCGGTGTCACCTCTAAACCAGTCCCCCGTACAACAGTACTTAAATAAACAATCCTATTGTTACAACAGAGGCAGAGTCTCTCAGCCTGTGTAAGAGGGAGAGAGGGAGAGAGAGAGAGAGAGGCACACACAAGGTGGATGTGAAATCTCACCTGCCTGTTTCAGTGACAGACACGCGCCGCCAGTAAATGAAGACACCCCCATCTGTCTCCCCCTCCTCTCCCTCGACTCCCCCACCTTTCCCTCCCAACTCCAGTCCCGTACCGACCCCCTGGGAAACTGAATAGAGCAACAATCAACTGCTGCCTGTGCGCTGATATGACAATAAAGGCTACTTTACTTTACTGAGTTAAAGAGTTCCCACGGTAGACTGTAAAACTGGGACCCTGGTTCTGGACTCCCCCAACATCGGGAACATTCTTCCTGCATCTAGCCTGTCCAATCCCGTAGATACTGATTAGACCGGTATCTATTTATTTACTTTATTAATGATTTCAATTAAATATTGGGAACATCAGGCCGCAAACGTTATTTCTTGAGTGTTAGTGCTGGACTTTGACTCGACCTTCCTAGTTAGCCGGCGCCTGAGACTGAGCCAAGCAATGTCCAGACCTGACTTCAACACAAAGTGATGGAGGAACTCAAAGGGTCAGGCTCGTCCAACGCTCTGTGTTTTGCTCGTGATTCCTGCGTCTGCAGTTCCTCGTGTCTACAGACCAGAGTTGCCACTTGACTCCGAGATGACCATCACAGAGCATACGGAAGATAGACACGAAATGCTGGAGTAACACAGCGGGACGGGCAGCATCTCTGGAGAGAAGGAATGTGTGACGTTTCGGTTCGAGACCCTTCTTCAGAGTCTCGTCCCGAAACGTCACCCATTCCGAGGGTCTCGAATGAGGTAGGTAGTAGTTCAGGAATGCTCTGTTATTGGTGTTAGGATGGTTCAGTCACATAAGTGCTCAAATGTAGGCACCGTTTTCGCAGTGGAAGCTCCGAGACTGTGCAGCGGGCGATTGTCGTGTTGGCTGGGACTCCTGTTATCCATGCAGAGGATTGACCTCAGTCTGAAGAAGGCTCTCGACCCGAAACGCCACCCGTTCCTTCTCTCCAGAGTTGCTGCCTGTCCGGCTGAGTTGCTCCAAGCAACTGGTGTCTATCTTCAAAAGGACTGACCACCGGGCTGGATGTCGGGGCTGGCGTGTTGCGTTTCACAGACCGAACTGTCCAATTAATGGTAACAGATGGGCACTGAGGGAAGTCCCCCCCCCCCCCCCTCTCTGTTTATCTGCCCTTTCTTTAACTTTTGTGCCTCTATGCAAGTATCTCTCTCTCCCCCCCCCTCCCCCCTACTTCCACCCACACACAATAATGCTGGAGAAACTCAGCGGGTGCAGCAGCATCTATGGAGCGAAGGACATAGGCAACGTTTCGGGCCGAAACGTTGCCTATTTCCTTCGTTCCATAGATGCTGCTGCACCCGCTGAGTTTCTCCAGCATTTGTGTGTGTGGGTGGGAGTAGGGGGGGGGGGGGGGGGGGGGGGAGAGAGATAATGCAGCCTGAAGAAAGTGTCGCCTGTCCATTTCCCTCCGTAGTTGCTGCCTGGCCCGCGGAGTTCCTACAGTCTTAGAAACTGCTTTAGACAAAAAGAGACACAAACTGCTGGAGTAAAAAAGCTCAGCAAGTGAGGTACCTGAACACTCAAAAATGAAAAAGAATGAAAATGTGATTATTTCACCTCCCTTCAACTATTTTGTGTTTCAGCATGAGAGGGATTATAACATTAGAGACATTCATCTTGTAGTGATGTGTTAATGAAGAATTGCAGACATCAATCTGATAGTAAAAAATATATTTATTTAACAATGAGGTAAACCAAGCACTGACAATCAAACTGCTCAGTTACTCACCGTTCGTACGGTACCCGCAAGAGTTATTACGGATATCGCACGGATATCGCACTGGCCACTATGTTCATACAATGTTGCAATGCTCAACCACAAGTGTACAAGTCACTCTTGGAGAAATTCAAACTTTCTTGAATTTTCTCCCGAGTGACCAAGTTACACGATTACCTGCCGTTAGCGCGACGGTGGTCCACGGTGGTCCACGAATGCCGTACTGTTATCGCACGAGGTTCCCACGATGTTAAACTCTAGTTAACTCTTGCGTCAAGTCGCCCCGTGAAAAAGCCGCTTAAGGAAATTAATTATGAGAAAAAAAATCTTGGAGGAATTCAGGAGAGTCACCTTTACACTAAAATTGGTCAGGTTGGAGAACTGGGTACCAAATGGCATATTTGAAGAGAATGACTTGGATGTTTTAATAGGGATTTTGTTAATATTGAAATGTATGCTAACATGATTAGGAGTGGATGTTCAAGTGGAACTTGAACACTAAGTGTATGTCCGAAAATGGAACAATGAAATTCTTTCTTGCAACCACACAACAGATATGTATACATAATACTCTGCAAACACCATAATAAACAACAACAAATTTAGTGTGCATATATTAAAAAATAATAATAATAGTGCTAACCATAATAGGCTAATTCAAATTGTTTCTCCATAATTATGAATTTGTTCAGTTTGTTTCTCCATAATTATGAATTTTGCATACTTGTATGCCAGTAGCCTTTAGTGTACTGACATTTTGTTTTTTGTTTGTTCATTACTTTAAAACATGCCATTCGCTTTATCATCTATTCCAGCTTCTCGGAGCAACAGCAATAGAGGATAAACTGCAAGATGGTGTTCCCGAGACCATTGCAACTCTAAAAAAAGGAGAAATTAAAATTTGGGTTTTAACAGGTGACAAAAAAGGTAATGATACATAACAATTAAATTTTTGCGGTGGTAGTTTTAATTCAACCTGTTGAATTCTAATTCAACCCAACAACAATATTTAAAACTTCCAAGTGATTTGGGTGTTGTTTCAAATTGGAAACCTGGATTGAAATTGAACCTGATATTTTTCATTGCAGTGTTTCATTGCTGTTCTATATCACCAAGTAGTAATGAGCACTGGATTAGCTGAATCTCGTATGTTGCAAAACATACTTGGCTAATAAAGTACTATTATGATTTAATTTGAAATTCTGCAGAATTTTTGGGAATGAAAATTTAGCACGAGTAATTCTCCTCGTGTAAATTTAAACAAGATTTTGTGAACATATAACATGGAACAGGACAGCACAGGAACATTCCCTCTTGTCCGCGATATCTCTACTGAACATGATGCCAAGATAAACTAATCTAAACTGCTTGCACATCATCCATAACCCTCCATGACTTGCATATACATGTGCCAAAGTGAAAGCATCTAATGTTCCACTATTGAATGGGACTCCACCACTTTCTCTGGCAGCACGTTCCAGGCACCCAACGTCCTCTGTTATTTAAATAAAACTCTGTCCCACATGTGTCCTTTTGGACTTTGCCCCTCTTTCCTTAAAGCTCTGTGCACTAGTTATTGACATTTAATAATAATAATAATAATATCTTTTATTGTCATTGCACGTCAGTGCAACGAGATTTAGTGTGCAGCTCCACTGATGTACAAGAAAGGTAAATAAATACAATACATAAATAAGCAAGCTGAATTGATTGACGTGACCATCTGAGGGAGACTGTCCAAAAGGGGTGGGTGGGGGGGCACTCATTAGGGCCGGTTCAGAGCCGCTATAGCACTTGGGATAAAACTGTTCCTGAGTCTGGAGGTTCGGGCGTAGAAGGCCTTGTAACGTCTGCCGGAGGGAAGTAGTTGAAACAGACCGTGGCAGGGGTGTAATGAGTCCTTATGGATGCTGAGGGCCTTCCTGAGGCACCGCGTGTGGTAGATGCCCTCCAAGGCTGGTAGCTCTGTCCCGATGATCGGCTGCGCTCTGTTGACGACGCGCTGAAGAGCTCTCCTCTCTGCCTCCGTGCAGCTGAGATACCACACTGAGATGCCATACGTTAGTATGCTCTCTGTGGTGCAGCGGTAGAACGTTGTCAGCAGCTGTTGGGGCAGACCAGTCTTTTTTAATGTCCTCAGGAAGAACAGTCATTGCTGTGCCTTCTTGACCAGCGTGGCGGTGTTTGTGGACCATGTGAGGTCTTCTGAAATGTGAGTGCCCAGAAACTTAAAGCTGGACACGCTCTCCACACTTTCCCCGTAAATGGAGATTGGGGCGTATTCTCCAGAATGGGACCTCCTGAAGTCAATAATCAGCTCCTTGGTCTTGGAGGTGTTTAGTGCCAAGTTGTTATTGGCGCACCAGTCCGCCAGGTTCTGCACCTCCGCTCTGTAGTTTGTTTCATCACCGTTGGTGATCAGCCCAATCACTGTTGTGTCGTCTGCACACTTCACGATGGTGTTGGTGTCGAATGCAGGGACACAGTCGTGAGTGAAGAGGGAGTAGAGCATGGGGCTTAGTACACAACCCTGTGGTGTGCCGGTGCTCAGGGTGATGGTGGAGGACAGGTGCAGGCCCAGTCTCACTGCCTGCGGTCGCTCCGTGAGAAAGTTCAGGATCCAAGCGCATATCGGTGAGCTGAGGCCTAGCTGGTGGAGTTTGGTGGTGAGCTTGGTGGGGATGACCGTATTGAATGCAGAGCTATAGTCAATGAAGAGCATCCTCACATACGTGCCCTGTCTGTCCAGGTGAGTCAGGACAGTGTGAAGGGCCAGAGAGATGGCATCCTCTGTCGATCTATTTGCCCTGTATGCAAATTGATGGGAGTCCAGTGAGGCAGGGATGCTGGATTTAATATGGGAGAGGACCAGCCTTTCGAAGCACTTCATAGGGATTGGAGTCAGGGCAACCGGCCGGTAGTCGTTGAGGTTGGTGATTTTGGACTTTTTCGGCACCGGCACTATGGTGGCTGTTTTCAGGCACTTGGGGACCGTTGCCAGAGATAGAGATAGATTGAAGATTCTCGTGAATACCTCCGCCAGCTGTCCAGCACAGTCCTTTCCACCCTGGGATAAAGTTTCTGACTTGCTACCCTATCTATGTCTCATAATTCTATACACATAAAATAAATCTTTACCTTGTGCAGACAAAAAATAAAAAACATTCACCCAGATACAATCATGATATTTGTATTCATATTTTGTTTAATATCATCTTAATATATTTCCAAAGTCCTGTTCAGCCAATTAGTTTTCATTTTTGGGTTTTAACAGGTGACAAAAAAGGTAATGATACATAACAATTACATTTTTGCAGTGGTAGTTTTAATTCAACCTGTTGAATTCTAATTCAACCCAACAACAATATTTAAAACTTCCAAGTGATTTGGGTGTTGTTTCAAATTGGAAACCTGGATTGAAATTGAACCTGATATTTTTCATTGCAGTGTTTCATTGCTGCTCTATATCACCAAGTAGTAATGAGCACTGGATTAGCTGAATCTCGTATGTTGCAAAACATACTTGGCTAATAAAGTACTATTATGATTTAATTTGAAATTCTGCAGTATTTTTGGGAATGAAAATTTAGCACGAGTAATTCTCCTCGTGTAAATTTAAACAAGATTTTGTGAACATATAACATGGAACAGGACAGCACAGGAACATTCCCTCTTGTCTGCGATATCTCTACTGAACATGATGCCAAGATAAACTAATCTAAACTGCTTGCACATCATCCATAACCCTCCATGACTTGCATATACATGTGCCAAAGTGAAAGCCTCTAACGTTCCACTATTGCATGTGACTCCACCACTTCCTCTGGCAGCACGTTCCAGGCACCCAACGTCCTTTGTTATTTAAATAAAACTCTGTCCCACATGTGTCCTTTTGGACTTTGCCCCTCTTTCCTTAAAGCTCTGTGCACTAGTTATTGACATTTCCACCCTGGGATAAAGTTTCTGACTACCTACCCTATCTATGTCTCATAATTCTATACACATAAAATAAATCTTTACCTTGTGCAGACAAAAAATAAAAAACATTCACCCAGATACAATCATGATATTTGTATTCATATTTTGTTTAATATCATCTTAATATATTTCCAAAGTCCTACGTTACGTTCATTCTACGAGTTTGATTTTTTTTTTAAACTCGGGAGAGCACATGAATGAACTCGTGCAGTGGGACAGGGCTTTTAAACAGAAGCAGCTCTTTCTCAATACTTGCAAAACCTATTTTGGGGTTATTCAATGAGAAATGCCTCAGTCATTGATTCTGGGAAATTGTACATTTCTTAGAATATGTCTCAGAAATACAAGCTTGAGACTTCAACTTGACCTCTATCCCTCTGGTAGCTTTCTGATTCTATTCTCACCTTGACCACCACTCCACCATTGTAGTTTTCTCTTACTCCTCTCATCCCTCAATCTGTCATTCAAAAGAAGTTTACCAGAATGGGAACTGGATTAGAAGATATTAGCTCTAAGTAGAGGTTGGACACACATGGATTGTTTTCTCTGGAACATCGGATGCTGAGGGGAGACCTGATTGAAGTATACAATTATGAGGGGCACAGATAGGGTAGACGGGTAGAACCTTTTTCCTATGGTGGAAATGTCAAAGATTAGAGGGCAAAGCTTTAAGGTGAGAGGGGGAGCATTTGAAGATAATGTACAGCAATTTTCTTTTACACAGAGTAGTGGGTGCCTGGAATACACTGCTGAGTGGTGGTGGTGGAGACAGATATGTTCCTGGCATGATCATATTGAATGGCGGTGCAGGCTCGAAGGGCCGAATGGCCTACTCCTGCACCTATTTTCTATGTATCTATTTGAGAGGCTTTCAGGGATATGCAGTGAATGGAGGAATTTGTTGACAAGAACAAAGATTCCACTTTTTAATCCACCAGCTCAAGAAATAATGGCTGTTTCCAAGTAAACAAGAAAAAGGAAACCTCTTGCCTCATATCATTGCATCTCTTGCTTTCCCATTTTTACTACAGTGATATTCACACCTATTTTCTGTCGATGAGGTTTTGGGATGTGAGCAATTTTAAATGTACGCAAATCAAAATAGAGGATGTTCTGATTTGGATATTAGATAAAAGCAGATTGTAACATGCCCTTCATAAAGTTTTAGATGAGTGTATAGTTTAAGATGAGTGTTTCCCATCAAGAGAGGAATAGATTGAGTAGTTGCAGAGTCTCATGCCCAGAGTAGGTACATTGAGGATCAGAGGACATAGGTTCAAGGTGAAGGGGAAAGGATTTAATAGGAATCTGAGGGGTAACCTTTTCACACAAAGGGTGGTAGATTTTTGGAACAAGCTGCCAGAGGAGGTAGTTGAGGCTGGGACTATCCCAACATTTAAGAAATGGTTGGACAGGTACATGGATAGGACAAGTTTGGAGGGAAATGGACCAAATGCAGGCAGGTAGTACTAGTGTAGCGGGGACATTGTTGGTCGGTGTGGGGAAGTTGGGCCGAAGGGCCTATTTCCACACTGAATCACTCTATGACTCAGAGTTTTAGTCTGAGGCACAGCATGTGATTGTATATTCCTGGTGAGAAAATGTTCAAATTGAAACAGCTAGTGATAAAATATAGCTGTAAACTTCTTGATGTTTGAGATTTAATAATGAGACGTTCGGGCAGAATTGGAACTGATTTACTTTTGTGTGGACCTACATGTAACTTAATTCTATGAAAATGAAAAGTAATAACAGAGAAATTCAAGTCTGCTGTTTTCCTAAATGTTGTATTTAATCTCATTTAAATAGATTGTGTTCTAATAAAAACAATTTGTTTAAACTAGAAACTGCTGAAAACATTGGTTTTTCCTGTCAATTGCTTACTAATGAAATGACCCTTTATGATGGAGAGGAAATTAAGTAAGTATATATTTACCAAAATAGAAGATATAAGGCCCATTTATTTCCACAGCAATTTTATTTGTAAAATCCTCTGTTTTTGTTGTGCAGTCACTGTTCTTGGTCATTTTTAGCATTACTTTATGTATAAGTATAACTTCCACTCTAGTTCTAAGGTGATTTAGGCCAAGGTGGGACTTGTAGACTGCTACTGCTGGACTAGGAGGTGCTTGACAGTCCTGTGTGCTTCCAAAAAAAATAGACTCTGGTGTTTCTTAACTGAACAGTCACAGGTTAGGAATGATAGCATTTTTTAAGTGAAAATTTTCTCACAATCCCCTGTTAAGAGGGAACTCTGAATAGAGACTGCTCCGGGAAGATAGACACAAAATGTTGGAGTAACCCATCGGAACAGGCAGCATCTCTGGAGAGAAGGAATGGGTGATGTTTTGGGTCGAGACCATTCTTCAGGAATCTGATGCAGTTACTCACTGGAGTTTAGAAGGATGAGCATTGAAACCTACAAGATAATGAAAGCCCTGTGTAGAATGGGCATGGAAGGGTTTAATGTCCCTATCAAGATCCAGCAACAAGAAAGTAAATTGTAGCAGTCAGAGTGAATATGGCAATTAGACACTCATAACTAACTTTGAAATCTCTTTCAGTTCTGTTTCTCTCTCACATATGCTATTTACTGGAATTAAACTTCTAGTAATTGGTTTCAGTTTCAGATTTACAGGTTCTGCAATCTGTTTGGATTTTTTCGCCACCAATGGTGCATTAAGAGGTCAGCTGGGCCAAAGGGCTTGTGTCCACGCTGTAATCCCAACACATTAGGTGGCAACAAGACCCTGGGTATTCAAAGCATCAGACTATCCTCAATTCGTCATTATTAGCTGGCACCTGTGTAAAGAGACTCCTGGCTACGCTCCCACATGAAACAAGGAAGATGTGATTACTCAACAGTAATAACTATACATCAGATTTTGAATGACCACAGGCTAACTATTTACAAATACAAGTTTTCTGGGATTGGAAGCCCCAGCCCAACTTGGGAGAAGCAACAGCACTATGCTGACATGAAGACCATGTCCCAACTTAAGATCCTGAAACACCACATGGTGGCAGGTGGAGCACAGAAGTCCAGTAAATGGGTTATTTTATGGGTTATTATGTATATGGGTTGCAGCTTACATGAATGTATCAAGATGTAATGCTCCCATGACTCCCATAAAATTGTCTCCCTGCCGACCTAGACCCACTGCAGTTCGCTTATAGAGCCAACCGGTCCACAGAGGACGCAGTCTCTACAACACAACCTCGCACTATCACATCTCGACCGGAAGAACACCTACGCCAGGATCCTCTTTATAGACTTCAGCTCCGCTTTTAACACAATCATCCCACAGCAGCTGGTGGAGAAGCTGAAGCTGTTGAAGGTGGATACTGGCACTTGCAACTGGGTCCTTAACTTTCTGACACAACGGCAGCAGAGAGTCAGGGTGGGCAGTCGGACATCAAGAACCATCGCTGTGAGCACTGGCTCACCCCAAGGCTGTGTCCTAAGCCCCCTGCTGTTTAGTCTGCTTACTCATGACTGTACTGCCAGACTCAGCAATAATTATATCAACAAGTTCGCTGATGACACAACAGTGTTGGGTCTCATCAGCGACAACAATGAATCGGCATACAGGATGGAGGTGGAGCTGCTTACAGAGTGGTGCAGATCTCACAATCTCACCTTCAATGTGGAAAAGACTAAGGAAATGGTGAGGGCTGGAAAACACCATCACACTCCGCTGCATATTGATGGTGCTGCTGTGGAGAGGGTCAGCAGAGTGAAGTTCTTGGGACTTCACCGGGCGGATGACCTGACCTCAACGACCAACACCACAGCAGTCATCAAAAGAGCTCAGCAGCGGCTCCACCCTCTCCGGAGACTAAAGAAACCAGGTCTCCCTACGGTTCATCTAACGACCTTCTACAGGGTCACCATCGAGAGTATATTGACCTACGGCATCACTTCCTGGTTTGGGAGCTGCAAGGCTTATGAGCAAAATCAACTCAACAGGATAGTGAAGATAGCCAGCAGGATCATTGGTGCCCCACTCCCTTTCCTGGTGGAGATCTATAAGAAGCGGAGCATCAGCAGAGCCATCTCCATCATCCAGGACCCCTACCACCCATCACACCACATCTTCTCCATTCTGCCATCTGGGAAGAGGTACAGGAGCATCAGCTGCAAAACCAGCAGGATGCTACACAGCTTCTTCCCACAGGCAATAAGACTGATTAACAGACTTTGTCCCCTCCCCATATATCGTTCACCAACACATTCAACCTCGCCCATAATTTGACAGCTAGGCTCCTGTCAAAGCAAAGCCACTGTCGGTCGGAATGTCTGTTTTAATATGATTGTAATTTTTACGCCTGCTTTTTGTTTTTAGATATGGTAATTTTAATTTTTTAAAGCTCTGTGTATTTATCCTGTTTTTATTAGCTACAATGAATAGAAACTGATCGAGAAACGGTTTCTTCGTTTCATCTGTGTATGCAAGTACTCAGTTAAAATGATATTAAATAAATACTGAATACTGAATACCTCTTGATTAATGCATATCTGATTAATAGCTTTGTAGCTTTAGGATGGACAATTTTTTTTTTTTTTAACATCCAACTGTTCCAGAAGGGATCCCTTCCACGGAACATTACAAATCTTATAATGTAAGCAATACAAAATCATATTTTGTAAGCAATATTTGTTCAAAAAGATATCTGAATGCACTAAAGAACTGTGATCTTGTGCAGCAAGAGTGGTGCTGAGTATAATCGGCATCGTATCTGCAGTACTGTTGCCATAAATTTATATTATATTAATGTTATTAAATATATTTTCAGTACCATGCTCACGAAAATGCAAGGAACAGATTTGACCCCCAGAGAGCCCACACAAAATATCTTCAAAAGTGATGAAAACCCTGCAATGATAATCACTGGCTCTTGGTTGGTAAGTACTTAGTGTTGTTCAATTTTTATGTGTGCAAAACAAAATCTACAGCTGTACAAATGGGCTAATTTCTGGTCCAATGGCATATCATATCATTTTAATGCACCTTCTACAGACAAGGGGCATTTTACAACAGATTGCTCTGTATTGAGTTCAATAGATAATTATTCTGGGTGTGTCTAAATTCAGAATTACATTTACTCTTATAATTAAACATGTTAAATTAAAGTTACTTGTGGCTTTAAAACGCAAAACAGATTTTACAACAAAATATTATCTTTGATGCACGTTAAATAAGATCAAAAAGAAATAGGGGGTTAGTAGAACTTTAGAAAATCTCACTTTGCACTTTATAATAATAATAATAATAACTTTATTTATAAGGCACTTTAAACAACCGCAGTTGCCACAAAGTGCTGTACATGAGAACTCATGGACAAAAAGTTATTACAAACCATTAAAAAACGTAAAACGAAGGACTAAAAAACAGTAAAAATTAAAAGACATTAAAAGCACTAAGAACTGGAGCAATGTCTCAGCCAGTGTCGAAAGCCAGAGAATAAAAATGAGTTTTTAGGGAGGATTTGAAGATGGACAGTGAGGGGGCCTGTCTGATGTGCAACGGCAAGGTGTTCCAGAGTGCCGGAGCAGCAACAGAAAAGGCTCTATCCCCTCTGAGCTTCCGCTTAGACCTTGGTACCTCAAGGAGCAGCTGACCTGAGGCACCGGGCAGGAGCATATAGGTGGAGCAGCTCAGAGAGGTAAGGCGGGGCGAGCCCATTCAACGATTTGAAAACAAATAAAATAATTTTAAAATGAACTCGAAAGTGCACTGGGAGCCAGTGAAGGGAGGCCAAAATTGGTGTAATGTGCTCCCTCTTTCGAGTTCCGGTTAAAAGGCGAGCGGCAGCATTTTGAACCAGCTGGAGACGAGCCAATGAAGCTCGTGCGACTCCAGAGTAGAGTGCGTTACAGTAATCCAGCCTAGATGTAATAAAGGCATGGATTACTGTTTCAAAATGCTGCCGCTCGAGGATGGGCTTCACCTTTGCCAGCTTCCTTAGGTGAAAGAAGCTGGACTTAACCACCGCGCCTATTTGTTTATCTAGTTTAAAATCACCGTCCATCCTAAAACCCAGGTTTAAAACTGTTGGCTTTACGGACAATGCCAGTGGACCCAAGTCAACAAAGGGAGGTTCACGGCAGCCATTGGGGCCAAACAAAATCACCTCTGTCTTTTTTTCATTAAGTCCCAGAAAGTTTAAGGCCATCCAGGACTTAATGTCCTCAAGACAAGACAGAAGTGATTTTAGAGAATAGTCGTCTTCTTTCCTGAGTGGCATATATAACTGGCTATCATCTGCGTAAAAGTGAAAGGAGATGCCATGCCTTCTTAAAATTGAGCCCAGAGGAAGTAGGTATAGAGAGAAGAGCAGGAGCCCTAAAATTGAGCCCTGTGGAACCCCATATGCCAAGGGAGTGGAGGAGGATTCAAAGCCAGCAAGGCTTACACGCATGGTTCTGTCTGCCAGATAGGACCTGAACCATCCCAGGGCACTGCCACAAATGCCCACTTGGCGCTGTAATCGGGAAATTAAAATTCCATGGTCCACTGTATCCTGTATCATGGTCCACTTTATCAAGAATGAATTGCTAGTGCAGTGCCCTTTCAGCGTACTGTGATAATCCTTGGCCATGATGTGGATGCAGGTGAGGACTTTGGCAATGGACTGCTCTCTGCCACATGGCAGGGCGATCTCTCCAGAGTTAGCACAATTGCATCAGTTTCCTTCCTTGTAGATTCTTACAATGCACTTTCTGCCTTCTATGGCTCAGGCACTGGGTGCCCACTCGATTGAGAACAAAGACGAGGAAAAATTCTGTCATATGAGGGAAGGAACCCATCGGGGCGGCATGGTGATGCAGTGGCAGAGTTACTACATTATAACGCCAGAGACCCGGGTTCGATCCTGACCGGGTACTGTCTATACAGAGTTTGTGCGTTCTGCCCATGACCGCATGGGTTTTCCAAAAACGACTTTGTGAGGAATTTGAGTCATGGATTTAATGCCTGCTTTAAGAGGGCATCAATAATACCGGTGTCCAAGAAGAGTAAGGTGACGTGCCTCAACGACTGTCGACCAGTGGCACTAACATCTGTGGTGGTGAAGTGCTTTGAGAATGGATATCAACTCCTACCTCAACAAGAACCTTGACCCTCTGCAGTTTGCCTACCATCACAACAGATCAATGGTGGATGCAATCTCACTGGCTCTCCACTCTGCACTGGACCACTTGGACAATAAAAACACTTTTGTCAGGCTGTTGGTTATAGACTGCAGCTCGGCATTCAATACCATTATCCCCTCCAAGCTGGTTACCAAGCTCACAGAACTGGGTCTCTACGCATCCCTCTGCAATTGGATCCTCGACTTCCTCATCCACAGACCATAGTCTGTTCGAATTGGCAAAAATATTTCCTCATGAACAATCAGTACTGGAGCACCTCAAGGCTGTGTGCTCAGCCCCCTGCTCTACTCACTCTATACTCATGACTGTGTAGCCAGACACAGTGCGATCTCCATCTTCACTATTAGTGAACATTCTTAATGTTTCTCTCTCTACATATGCTGCTTCTCTCTCTACATATGCTGTCTCTTATTTATTTTCATGCATGGAAGTATCTGAGAGTATCTCTTTAACCAAAGGTATGAAGGGATCGGGAGGAAACACATGCAGATTGATGGACAATGGTCTTAATAAATGGGAGAACAGGCTTGATTGGCCAAATGGTTTAGTCATGTTCCCATGGGTTTTTTTTTAAATATATTTCTTTTCCAGAATGAAATACTCAAAGAAAAGAAAAGAAGAAAAAAGAAATGGTTCAAGCGACCGAAAACTGAGAGTGAGAAGAAGATGCAAATGGAAAAGAATCAAATCAATGAAGCTGCTAAAGAAATAAGGCAGAAAGATTTTGTAGATTTGGCCTGTCAGTGTTCTGCTGTAATCTGCTGCCGCGTCACCCCCAAACAGAAAGCCATGGTCGTGAGCTTAGTGAAAAAATATAAGAAAGCAATTACCCTGGCAATTGGAGATGGAGCGAATGATGTTAACATGATTAAAAGTGAGTTCAAGGCATGTTCGTGCAATGATCTCTTTTGTAATTCTACTTTTACCTACTATTTCTAAACATTTTTCCTTGCTACATATTGGTTTGAATTGAACCCTAAGAGGGGAAGAATGAAAGGACATTAACTAATTGGCATTGTTTTAGCATTGAATCGATGTCTGTTACAAAATCGA
This sequence comes from Amblyraja radiata, assembly GCF_010909765.2. Taxonomy (NCBI): domain Eukaryota; kingdom Metazoa; phylum Chordata; class Chondrichthyes; order Rajiformes; family Rajidae; genus Amblyraja; species Amblyraja radiata. The sequence continues at coordinate 153,183,825 of NC_045956.1, forward strand.
ACTGGGGCATCTGAAACACGCAATCCAATAATTTTTGTTTTGCTTTTCGAAATAATATGCTTTTAAAAACATGGTTAGAGGAAGGTTGGATGCAGAGTGCATAGTATGGTAATGGAATAGATTCCTCCCAGAGATAGTGAAACCTTGAGGATTTCTCAATCCGTCACATGGTTTCAGTTCGATTTCAAACAATTCTGATGCGTTAGGATTTTTGAAATTGAACTGATCATTTTTAGAAAATGGATGTTATTAATTTAAAAACCTCCTTCAGCTGAAGTGTAATATGCATTCAACATGACTGGTTGTATTGAAGAAATGTTATTTGGCTTTTTGGAGAACTTGTGAATCATTTCGCCTGAGAAAATTAGTTTATAATCTCTGCAGTTTCATCTCTTTTGAAATTAGCAAAGATACGTTAAATTGCATAACCAAATTCTTTAGCTCAGAAGTCATAAATCACAGAGGGATAATGACTGAAATGGGTGATGGGAAAAAGAGGAGGGAGGTGTTGCATTGTTGGATAAGGCGGATGTCACACTGTGTTCATAGGTGACATAACGGACGGTTCATAGAGTGAGGCTATTTGGGTAGAGGAACAAAAAAGGGATGATCACCTTGTTGGGGGTGTACTACAGACCCCAGAATAGTCCGTGGGAATTAGAAGAACAAATGTGCCAGGGGATTGCAGACAGCTACAGGTCAAATAAGGTTGCTGTAGTAGGGGATTTCAACTTTCCCAATATAGACTGGGAAAATCATAGCTTGAAGGGTTCAGATGAGCTGCATTTCCTCAAAAGTGTTCAGGAGTTCTTAAGCAGTATGTGGAGGCCCCCACACGTGAGAGGGCAATGCTGGATCTAGTATTGGGAAATTGGGAAGGGCAAGTTAATGAAGTGTGTGTGGAGGAGCCTTTGGGGACCAGTGACCACAGTTGGATTAGGTTTAAGATAGTTATGGATAGGGATGGAGAGGGTCGACGTGTTAAAATGCTCAATTGGGGCAAGGCCAACTTTGAGGGTCAGAGTTACCGTCGAGGAAGTACTGAAGGTACTATCATGTTTGAAGGTAGACAAATCTCCAGGGCCTGATCAGATATATCCGAGGACATTGCGGGAAACTAGAGAGGAAATTGCGGGAGCCCTGGTTGAAATTTACGAGTCGTCCTTAAATACAGGAGAGGTGCCGGAGAGAGACTGGTTGGTGGCAAACGTTGTACCTCTTTTCAAGAAGGGCTGCAGGGAAAATACTTGGAACTTTTGGTCAGTGAGTTTAACATCTGAAGTTGGTAAGTTACTGCAGAGTATTCTGAGGGATAGGTTATACAGACATTTGGATGGGCAAGGGCTGATTAGTGATAGTCAGCATGGTTTTGTATGTAGGAGGACATGTCTCACAAATCTGATTGATTTTTTTTGAAGACATGACCAAAAAGGTTGATGAGGGCAGAGCTGTAGATGTTGTGTACATGAATGTTAGATTGCATGGGATTCAAAGAGCGATAGCTGAATGGATAGAAAATTGGCTTTAGGGAAGGAAGCAGAGTATGATAGTGGAAGGTTGCTTTTGGGACTGGAGGCCTGTGATTAGTGTGGAGCTTCTTGGTTGAGTGCTGGGCCCATTGCTGTTTGTCATCTATATCATTATTTGGCTGCGAACGTACATTGCATTTATTAGCAAGTTTGCAAATGAAAGTGTAGATAGTGAAGATGGATGTCAAGAATTGCAGCAGGATCTTGATCGGTTGGCCAGGTGGGCTAAGGAATGGTTGGTGGAATTTAGTACTGAGAAATGTGAGGTGGTGTACTTTGGGAAGTCTAATATGGGCAGGAACTACGCAGTGAATGATAGGGCCCTGGGAATGTGGTGGAGCAGAGGAATCTTGGAGTGCAGGTACATAGGTTGTTCGGGGAGAACGTATAAACTCTGTGCAGACAGCACCTGTAGTCGCGTTCAAACCTGGGTCTCTGGCGCTGTAAAGGCCCTGTCCCACTTTCCCGAGTTATTCATGAACTCTCCCGAGTTTCCCCCTTGATTCGAACTCGAAGAATTACGGTAATAGCCGTTCATAGGTACTCTGGGCTATTTTTTAAACTCGTGGACATTTTTCAATATGTTAAAAAAATGTCCCGATTTATCTGATGCCCCGAGTTCCTACGGCTGGCATTACGAGCCGCTACAAAACATCGGGCTCCTACAAGCTCGCTACTGACTTTAGCGACATTCCCCGAGTTCGAATCAAGGGGAAAACCCAGGAGAGTTCGTGAGTAACTCGGGAAAGTGTGACAGGGCCTTGAGGCAGTAGCTCTATGCCAACGTGCTGCCCCACTGCAGCTAAAAATACTAAAGGCTGTTTGTTACATTGTTTATAAGAATATCATTGCACAAGTGTTCAGCAAAGCAATTGTTTGTTAATTTCATGGACTGCGCTGTGTATCTCGTATCTTGTGTTCTTAAAGAGACGGTGATGTCTGATTATTGTGGGGATGCTCTGTCCCCTATAACCAAAATCCAGAGGGTTGTAATAAAACTAGGGTAGACAGTACTGCTAACATTTTGAATTGTAGAAACAAGGAACTGCAGGTGCTGCTTTCCCAAGAAAGAGCACAAAATGCTGGAGTAACCCAGCCGTTCAGGCAGCAACCCTGGAGAAAATGGATAGGTAACGTTTCAGGTCGGGACCCTTCTTCAGACTGATTGCAAGGGTGGGTGATTGTCAAAGCATGGCAGCTGACAGGAATAGTGGAGGGGCAGTCTGAAGCATGGCAGGTCATAGCGGGTGAGGTTAGGTTTTGATAGGCGATGGTTGGACAAAGGCCAGAGGTGAACACAAAGGTGTGAGACAAAAGCATGAGAGAGTTGCAAATGGTGCAGTTCGAGGATCGACAAGGATTGAATTGTTTAGGAGGGGAGGGGTCAGCCTGGGGGAGAGGGGGGCAGAAGGTTATGGGGAGAAAGAGAAGGAAAGCTTGTCAGACTGAAGAAGAATCCCGACCCGAAACGTCGCCGATCTATTTTCTCCAATTCAATTATTCCAGCATTTTGTGTCTTTCAAAGGTTTTTGATTATTAATGCACCAATAGTTTGACTATGGTACAGGTCTGAAGAAGGGTCTCGACCCGAAACGCCACCTATTCCTTCGCTCCATAGATGCTGCCTCACCCGCTGAGTTTCTCCAGCATTTTTGTCTACCTTCAATAGTTTGACTATGTTCATTTCTGCTTAAAATGCGGTGTTTAAATGAAGCTGACAATGACAGTAGATTTTGTTTATTCCCTACTGCAGCTGCTCATATTGGCGTAGGGATCAGTGGCCAAGAAGGCATGCAGGCAGTCATGTCAAGTGACTATGCTTTTGGGCAATTTCGTTTCCTGCAGCGTCTGCTCCTGGTTCATGGGAGGTGGTCATACATCCGGATGTGCAAGTTTTTAAAATACTTCTTCTACAAAAACTTTGCATTTACTTTAGTTCACTTTTGGTATTCCTTCTTCAATGGATTTTCTGCACAGGTAAAATAGGAAGAAGTCTGACATTTTATTTGGAAAAATGTAAAAATGCAATGTGATAAGTAAGCTTTTTAAATCTTACAATAATAAAGACCAGCATTGATTATTTACAAGAGCCAGAAAGGTTCACTGAACCAGAAGAAAAAAAAGATAAAGTTAGGATTGTTAGGTGAAGAACAGTAAAATTTAGGGTCTTTACTCTGCTTCTGAAAAGGAAAATAATTCCATGTGTTCATTGGAATGTGTCATTATGCGTTTTCAATATCAGCATTTAATTATCGTGGTGAGCTATCATCACTTTAATTATCTTCCCATAAATTATTTTCCTACTTGGATCCTGTGACATATTCAAGTTGAAGTTGCCTTTTGCTATGCCCTCCAGTTTTGGACATTTCCACGCTTGGAAAAAAGTTCTGACTGTCTACGGTATCTATGCCTCATAATTTACTTCTATAAAGTCTCCCCTCAACCTCTGATGCTCCAAAGAAAATAATCAAGTCTCTCTCATCTCTCCGTGTAGCGGAAAACCTCAAATCCAGGCAACATATTGGCAAATCTCCTCTGCACACTCTCCAAACCTAACACATTTCCCCTGGAATGGGGCAACCTGAACTGCACACAATGGTACAAATGCGGCCCAATCAAAGTCCTATGGCTGCATATGACTTCCTGACTCTTGAATTCAATACCCAGAGCAATTAAGGCAAGGATACCATATGCCTTCCTTCCCACCCTATTTACTTGTGCAGCCAACTTCAGTGTGCTGTGAAATTGGACTCCAAAATCCCTCTGCACATCAATGCTGGTTAAGGGTTTTGTCGTTAACTGTATTCTCTCCATCCTTTCAACCACCTAAAGTGCAACACCTCGCGCTTGCTTTGGTTAGTCTCCATCTGCCATTTCTGCAGCAATATCCTGCTGTATCTTCCTGTACCTTCCTCGCTTTCTGCAACTCCTTCAACATTGGTGTCATCAGCAAGCTTTCTCACCAACCCATTTACTTTTACATCCAGGTTATTTATTTTTATATATAAGAATAAAAATAAGCAGAGGTTCAAGCATGGGTCCCTACATGGGTCACAGATCTCCAGCCAGAATATTTACCTTCCACCACAACCCTCTGTCTTCTATGAATAAGCAAGTTCAGAATCTGTACGACCAAGTCATTGTGAATCCCATACATTTTAATCTTCTGGATTCGCCTACCATGAGGGACCATATTCAAAAGCTTTACTAAAATTCATGTATACACCATCCACCACCCTACCTACATCAATCTCCTTTGTCACCTCAAAAACCTCAATCAAGTTGGTGAGACATGACCTGCTGCATAAAAGCTGTGCTAGCTATCCCTAATTAGCTAATTCTCTTCCGTATTGTGTACTTTGTGTATTGTATACAATAATAGAGTTTCACCGTACCTAGGTACATGTGACAATAAAGTATCATTGAAGAATTTGCTCCAATAGTTTCCCCACCACTGACATGAGTCTCACCAGCCTGTAATTCCCTTGGATTCTCGCTATTTTTGCCAGCTCTTTTGTGTTCCAGGACCTCGCTTGTGGCTAGAGAGGAAACAAAGTTCCTTGGCTAAGCACCTGCAATCTCCTCTCTTGCCTTCCGCAATAACTTGGGATAGATCCCATCATGCCATGGGGACGTATCCACCTTAATGTTCTTCAAGAGACTGAGCACCTCGATCACGAACTGCCCTAGCATATTTGTATTCTCCATACTGATCTTGCTGTTCTCCAAGCCCTTCTCAGTGAATACAGATGCAAAGTTCTCGTTTAGTACCTCGCCAACATTAACTGTCTCCAAGCATGGATTTTCACCTTTATCTTTCAGTTTTCCGACCATCTCCATGGTCACCCTATTTTGATCGTACATATAAAATGCCTTGGGATTTTCCTGAATCCATCTCGCCATTGATATTTTATGGCCCCTCCTGGCCTTTCTAATTGCCCACTTGAGTTCCTTCCTACTCACCTTATATTCCTCATAATCCCTGTGTGATGCCACCTTCTTAAACCTGATATACACTTCATTTTGTAACTTCTTTAGTCATCCACGGTTCCCTTACCTTGCTATCCTTGTCACTCCCTCCTTACTGGAACATGCTGATCCTGCACTTTGATCTGCTGGCCTTTAAACATAGAAAATAGGTGCAAGAGTAGGCCATTTGACCCTTTGAGCCAGCACGGCCATTCAATATGGTCATGGCTGGTCATCCTAAAACAGTACCCCGTTCCTGCTTTCTCCCCATATCACTTTATTCCATTACCCCTGAGAGCTATATCTACCTCTCTCTTGAAAACATTCAGTGAATTGGCCTCCACTGCCTTCTGTGGCAGAGAATTCCACAGATTCACATCTCTCTGGGTGAAAATGTTTTTCCTCATTTCAGTTCTAAATGACCTACTCCTTATTCTCAAACTGTGACCCTTGTTTCTGGACTCCCTAACACCGGGAACATTTTTCCTGCATCTAGCCTGTCCAATCCCTTAAGAATTTTATATATTTCTATAAGATCCGCTCTCATACTTCTAAATTCCAATGATAATATGCCCGGATTATCTATGCTTTCATTTTATGACAGTCCCGGCATCCCGTGAATTAACCTGGTGAACCGACGCTGCATTCTCTCAATAGCAATAATGTTCTTCCTCAAATTAAGAGACCAAAACTGCGCACAATACTCCAGGTGTGGTCTCACCAGGGCCTTGTACAACTGCAGTAGTACCTCCCTGCTCCTATACACAAATTCTCTTGCTATGAAGCCCAACATGCCATTTGCTTTCTTCACTAGCTGCTGTCCCTGCATGCTTACTTTCAGTGACTGATGTACAAGGCCAGGTCTCGTTGCACCTCCCCTTTTCCTAATCTGACACCATTCAGATGATAATCTGCCTTCCTGTTCTTGCCACCAAAGTGGATAACCTCACATTTATCCACATTATACTGCATCTGTCATGCATCTGCCCACTCACCCAACCTATCCAAGTCACCCTGCAGCCTCATAGCATCCTCATCGCAGCTCACACTGCCAACCAGATTTGTGTCATTCGCAAACTTGGAGATGTTACATTTAATTCCTTCATCTAAATCATCAATATATATTGTAAATAGCTGGGATCCCAGTGCTGAGCCTTGTGGCATCCCACTAGTCACTGCTCCCACATGTCCTCAGTGGACTTAACCAATAACAACTGATCCCAATCTACCCTCCTTAGTTCCTGCCTAATTACATTCTAACTTTGCCCAATCATCCAGTCCTGTCCCAAAACAAAACAATCTTAAAACATATGGAGTTATGATCACTATCCCCACATTCTTCTACCACTGTAATTCCAGTCACCTGGCCAGGCTTATTCCCCAATACAAGGACCAGTATGGTCCCTTCTCGAGTCGGACTGTCCACATACTGTTCAAGTAAACCTTCTTGAAAGCACCTAGCAAAATCCGCTCTGTCTAATTCTCTGAGTAAGTCCCAGTCAATATTGGAGAACTCAAAGTCATCAACTGGGACTGTCAGAGAAATCAATTTTACTTAAATTTAGTTGGGGTCCTTCGTCCCCGTTTCCCTTGCCCTTCCTCTCGTGGGATATTTTTCTTCCCACCCCCTCTAGGCATTCGGCCTCAGGTCTGGGTCACGGCCACTATTTTCCCATCGAGCAGCGTTCTCTCTGTCCTGATCCCATTTTTTATGGCTCCTGGCAACTACGCCAGATTGTCAGAGAAATCGATTGAGGTTTCGGTCTTATGGAGAATGAGACTTTATTACGTGATATCACAGGGGAACTGCCCCGGGTGACATTTCCTCAAGAGTACAGATGACATGGGTTTATATACTGCCAAACAAACAAGTGTATGTGTAGACTAGCACACATTAGTTCCTTAAACAGCTTAGTCAGGGAGTTGCAATTTTATCAAAACCACCTAAATTACATTACTCAGACCCGTTCATAGGCGCTTTTGGTTTTGCAGATAACAGATAATAACCTCACGCAAAAAGAAACCGATATCTGTACACAATGCTCCAATCATTCAGTCAAGACGGCATCTTTAGTTTCGCAATACGTGTCAGCAAGCAGAACAGTTAAACCTATAGCTAAAATCTCTCACAACAACAGCCCTGTGGTTCGTGCATCCTTCTGCAATCTGTCTACACATCTGATCCTCTCTCTCCCAATTAGCTACTTGGCCTATAATATAATCTCATTAAAGTAATTGCTCCTTTCTTATTTTTTAACTCAACCTATTAAGCCTCATGAAAATAATATTGGCTTGCTGTGACAAAGGCACCAATATTGATGTCAGTTGTTTAGATTGAGGGGATGTGCTCAATAGGGATCCAATCCAGTCAGGATGAATTATGTTTTTGAAAAATTTATGTTGATAATACTTCAGTAATGTTTACTGTGCTCTGCATTGCTGCAAATACTGTTCATAATTGTTCATATTTTTGTTTTTAAATGTGTTTATGCACACAAGCAGGCATTTGCTTTCTCGCTCATATGTTGCAGCATAAGATAAGATTTGGAGAATTAAGGGAATCTCATGTATTCTCTTCTCATTTTCAGACTGCATATGAAAACTGGTTCATCACCCTTTACAATGTCCTATACAGCAGTCTTCCAGTTTTGGTTGTTGGGGTGCTTGATCAGGTACATTCCATCTGAATATTAATTGATTGATTCTTTCTTGCCACATGCACTTGGTACAGTGAAAATTTTGTTTTCCATGCAATTAACTAGTATGCAAAGAGTCACCATGTATATCGTAGTCAAAGTTACAAAAGTATTCAATATTGTTCCATGATCATCACACTTTTACATTATGCCTGTAATAGAAACATAGAAACATAGAAATTAGGTGCAGGAGTAGGCCATTCGGCCCTTCGAGCCTGCACCGCCATTCAATATGATCATGGCTGTTCATCCAACTCAGTATCCCGTACCTGCCTTCTCTCCATACCCTCTGATCCCCTCAGCCACAAGGGTCACATCTAACTCCCTCTTAAATATAGCCAATGAACTGGCCTCGACTACCCTCTGTGGCAGAGAGTTCCAGAGATTCACCACTCTCTGTGTGAAAAAAGTTCTTCTCATCTCGGTTTTAAAGGATTTCCCCCTTATCCTTAAGCTGTGACCCCTTGTCCTGGACTTCCCCAACATCGGGAGCAATCTTCCTGCATCTAGCCTGTCCAACCCCTTAAGAATTTTATAAGTTTCTATAAGATCCCCTCTCAATCTCCTAAATTCTAGAGAGTATAAACCAAGTCTATCCAGTCTTTCTTCATAAGACAGTCCTGACATCCCAGGAATCAGTCTGGTGAACCTTCTCTGCACTCCCTCTATGGCAATAATGTTCTTCCTCAGATTTGGAGACCAAAACTGTACGCAATACTCCAGGTGTGGTCTCACCAAGACCCTGTACAACTGCAGTAGAACCTCCCTGCTCCTATACTCAAATCCTTTTGCTATGAAAGCTAACATACCATTCGCTTTCTTCACTGCCTGCTGCACCTGCATGCCTACTTTCAATGACTGGTGTACCATGACACCCAGGTCTCGCTGCATCTCCCCTTTTCCTAGTCGGCCACCATTTAGATAATAGTCTGCTTTCCTGTTTTTGCCACCAAAATGGATAACCTCACATTTATCCACATTATACTGCATCTGCCAAACATTTGCCCACTCACCCAGCCTATCCAAGTCACCTTGCAGTCTCCTAGCATCCTCCTCACAGCTAACACTGCCCCCCAGCTTAGTGTCATCCGCAAACTTGGAGATATTGCCTTCAATTCCCTCATCCAGATCATTAATATATATTGTAAATAGCTGGGGTCCCAGCACTGAGCCTTGCGGTACCCCACTAGTCACTGCCTGCCATTGTGAAAAGGACCCGTTTACTCCTACTCTTTGCTTCCTGTTTGCCAGACAGTTCTCTATCCACATCAATACTGAACCCCCAATGCCGTGTGCTTTAAGTTTGTATACTAATCTCTTATGTGGGACCTTGTCGAAAGCCTTCTGGAAGTCCAGATACACCACATCCACTGGTTCTCCCCTATCCACGCTACTAGTTACATCCTCGAAAAATTATATAAGATTCGTCAGACATGATTTACCTTTTGTAAATCCATGCTGACTTTGTCCAATGATTTCACCACTTTCCAAATGTGCTGCTATCCCATCTTTAATAACTGACTCTAGTAGTTTCCCCACTACCGATGTTAGACTAACTGGTCTGTAATTCCCCGTTTTCTCTCTCCCTCCCTTCTTAAAAAGTGGGGTTACGTTTGCTACCCGTTTTGAAAGATTATTACTAATGCATCCACTATTTCTGGAGCTACTTCCTTAAGTACTCTGGGATGCAGCCTATCTGGCCCTGGGGATTTATCGGCTTTTAATCCATTCAATTTACCCAACACCACTTCCCGGCTAACCTGGATTTCACTCAATTCCTCCAACTCCTTTGACCCGCGGTCCCCTGCTATTTCCGGCAGATTCTTTATGTCTTCCTTAGTGAAGACGGAACCAAAGTAGTTATTCAATTGGTCCGCCATATCCTTGTTCCCCATGATCAACTCACCTGTTTCTGACTGCAAGGGACCTACATTTGTTTTAACTAATCTCTTTCTTTTCACATATCTATAAAAACTTTTGCAGTCAGTTTTTATGTTCCCTGCCAGTTTTCTTTCATAATCTATTTTTCCTTTCCTAATTAAGCCCTTTGTCCTCCTCTGCTGGTCTCTGAATTTCTCCCAGTCCTCCGGTATGCTGCTTTTTCTGGCTAATTTGTACACATCATCCTTCGCTTTGATACTATCCCTGATTTCCCTTGTTATCCACGGATGTACTACCTTCCCTGATTTATTCTTTTGCCAAACTGGGATGAACAATTTTTGTAGTTCATCCATGCAGTCTTTAAATGTCTTCCATTGCATATCCACCGTCAACCCTTTTAGAATTAATTGCCAGTCAATCTTGGCCAATTCACGTCTCATACCCTCAAAGTTACCTTTCTTTAAGTTCATTGTTTCTGAATTAACAATGTCACTCTCCATCCTAATGAAGAACTCAACCATATTATGGTCACTCTTGCCCAAGGGGGCACGTACAACAAGACTGCTAACTAACCCTTCCTCATTACTCAATACCCAGTCTAAAATAGCCTGCTCTCTCGTTGGTTCCTCTACATGTTGATTTAGATAACTATCCCGCATACATTCCAAGAAATCCTCTTCCTCAGCACCCCTGCCAATTTGATTCACCCAATCTATATGTAGATTGAAGTCACCCATTATAACGGTTTTGCCTTTGTCGCACGCATTTCTAATTTCCTGTTTGATACCATCTCCAACTGCACTACTACTGTTAGGTGGCCTGTACACAACACCCACCAGCGTTTTCTGCCCCTTAGTGTTTCGCAGCTCTACCCATACCGATTCCACATCCTCCAAACTAATGTCCTTCCTTTCCATTGCGTTAATCTCCTCTCTAATCAGCAACGCTACCCCACCTCCTTTTCCTTTCTCTCTATCCCTCCTGAACATTGAATATCCCTGGATGTTCAGCTCCCAGCCTTGGTCACCCTGGAGCCATGTCTCCGTGATCCCAACTATATCATAGTCATTAATAGCTATCTGCACATTCAACTCATCCACCTTATTACGAATGCACCTTGCATTGAGACACAAAGCCTTCAGGCTTGTTTTTACAACACTCTTACCCATTATACAATTATGTTGAAAAGTGGCCCTTTTTGATTTTTGCCCTGGTTTTGTCTGCCTGCCACTTTTACTTTTCACCTTGCTACCTATTGCTTCTACCCTCATTTTACACCCCTCTGTCTCTACGCTCACACATTTAAGAAACCCTTTCCCTTTAACTCCATCCTCCACTATCCCATTCGACACCCCACCCCCCTTATTCAGTTTAAAACCACCCGTGTAGCAGTGGCAAACCTGCCTGCCAGAATGCTGGTCCCACAATGTTTCAAATTGAGTTATTTCTTTTGAAGCAAACAAAATCCAGATTTCTGCATCATGTGAACAGTTGGTGAATTACAGGTCAACTTAATGTCATTCAATGTGAATTAAAGTTCAGTTTTATATTTAATTTTTTTCAGATAGTTTGGATTTCCACTTGCCATGTGGATTTAACACCTCTTGATTTCTCCACTAAGATTAGTTCATCTTAGTTTATCTGTGCAGGAAAACGACCTGTCCTTCCCTACCCTATCAATTTATAGCATTTGAAACTTCTCGATCAGGTCATCCCTTCATTTTCTATGGTTGAGTTAACAACAGGTCAAAAATCAAGTTGTCCTATTAATGCAAAAAACACACATATACAATAAATTAATAATTGGCAATATCAGGTAACCCAACTATAATATTGCAAAACCAAAAACTGCAGTGTAACCAAAATAATGTCTACAGCAGATCATTGTTGCTGTTGCAGTGATTAGTGGTGCACAGTATTCAAGAGCCTGATAGTTGCTGGGAAGAAGCTGTTCTGGAACATGGAGGTCATAGTTTTCAGGCACTTGTACCGTCTTCCTATTGCAGTTTCATTGCTTTCCCCGTGATTTAATATCGATCTAGTTTGTGCATACTCATTGACTATGCTGATCCCGTGGGGAGAATATTTTGGCAAAGCCCAAATCACTTCCAGGCCAAATCACCAATGGTCACAATAGCAGAAATGTTATGCCACAAGATGCATATTTTATCTCTCTTGCACTGTTCAATGGTATAGTTTAGATTATAGTTATCCATTTTGCTCAGTTTTTCCCTCTTTTCCCTTCTCTTTAGGATGTTACAGATAAATTGAGTCTTCGGTTTCCAAAGCTTTATATACCAGGGCAAAAAGGCTCTTACTTCAATTTTACGAAGTTCTTTCTCAGCTTATTTCATGGCATTATTGTGTCTATGATCATTTTCTTTGTACCATATGGAGCCTTCCTTCAAACAATGGGTCAGGATGGTGAGGCACCGACAGATTATCAGTCATTTGCAGTCACCACAGCCTCCTCTCTAATCATAGCTGTTAATTTCCAGGTAAGTAGATGTTTCATGGTTTCATCCACTCTTGCAAAAATAGATAACCTTGGTATAGATTTGAGTGCAATTGGCCTTGAGTTCCTTGCCAGTGATTAGCAGTGAATGAGGAATAAGAACATTCTTTGTTTATTGCCATCCATAGTTTTGCATGCTTTCCAGAAGAAATTGTTCAAATTAATCAAGGTGTCAGTGTTTATGCGGGGATGGCAGGAGAATGGGGTTAGGAGGGACAGATAGATCTGCCATGATTTAATGACAGAATAGACTTGATGGGTCGAATGGCCTAATTCTGTTCCTATCACATTAACTTATGAACCTTGGAACCTCCTGGTCTGCTTAACTGACACACGGGAGGAAGAGCTCGTATAGAAACATAGAAAATAGGTGCAGGAGTATCCCATCCCTGCCTTCTCTCCATACCCCCTGATCCCTTTAGCCACAAGGGCCACATCTAACTCCCTCTTAAATATAGCCAATGAACTGGCCTCAACTCCCTTCTGTGGCAGATAATTCCACAGATTCACCACTCTCTGTGTAAAAAATGATTTTCTCATCTCAGTCCTAAAAGACTTCCCTCTTATCCTTAAACTGTGACCCCTAGTTCTGGACTTCCCCAACATCGGGAATAATATTCCTGCATCTAGCCTGTCCAACCCCTTAAGAATTTTATAAGTTTCTATAAGATCCCCCCTCAATCTTCTAAACTCCAGCGTGTACAAGCCGAGTCTATCCAGTCTTTCTTCATATGAAAGTCCTGCCATCCCAGGAATCAGTCTGGTGAACCTTCTCTGAACTTCCTCTATTGCAAGAATGTCTTTCCTCAGATTAGGAGACCAAAACTGTACCCAATACACTAGGTGTGGTCTCACCAAGACCCTGTACAACTGCAGTAGAACCTCCCTGCTCTTATACACAAATCCTTTTGTTATGAATGCTAACATACCATTCGCTTTCTTCACTTCTGCTGCACCTGCATTCCTACTTTTAATGACTGGTGTACCATGGCACCCAGGTCTCGCTACATCTCCCCTTTTCCTAATCGGCCACCATTCAGATAATAGTCTACTTTCCTGTTTTTGCCACCAAAGTGGATAATCTCACATTTATCCACATTATACTGCATCTGCCATGCATTTGCCCACTCACCCAACCTATCCAAGTCACCTTGCAGCCTCCTAGCATCCTCCTCACAGCTAACACTGCCCCCCAGCTTCGTGTCATCCGCAAACTTGGAGCTCCTAAGTAAATTTATTTCCTTGTTCCATATTTTAGCATTTGCTAAAAATGGATCATTTAATTTAAAAGCAGATTGCCTTGGGTTAAGATAATACCAAAAATATAGTATTAGCACCAAGAACATGCACATTAAGTAACAATAAGATTTTAGTAATTGATTATGGTATGGATATGTAAATACCATGATTATAACTTGATCATTTCAATTTTGCAAGCAGAACTTGTCCTGGGGATTTCCTTCGACGTAAAGTTTGTGGTCTGTAGCATTTGTGAGAATTTCAATAAAATTACATTTGGCAAGAACCTGCAGTTGTTATGAAGACAAAACCGGGTGACACCGCCTTGAGGTCTCTGGACCTGTGTGAATAAGACAAGGACTAATGTGCCTCCTTAACCAATGAGACACATTAGCAATCATCAAAAAACAATAAAGCCTTGGTTTTGTAAATATTATGATTGAGAACAACTGATATCACGTAATCCTGATATCACGTAATCAGGAATGTCGTTCACCAAATTTTATGTTTTGCCAATTTCATAGATTATTTAATAGAGAATATCAAATGGAGAATGTCTGTATTAAATATTTTAACTTTTTTTTGGCAGATTGCCCTGGACACTTCTTACTGGACATTTGTCAATGCCTTTTCAGTTCTTGGAAGTATCGTTTTATATTTTGCAATCATGTTTGATCTTCACAGTGCAGGAATCCACATCCTTTTCCCATCAGGTTTTACTTTTACTGGTCAGTGACATTTTTAAGTATTACAACAGATAACTATTAAAACTCTCTTCGTTAGTTTGTTTCTCTTTCACATCTCCTCCAAAATCCGACGCGGTAACGGAGAACTTTTTACATATTCCGGTAGAGATTCACCTCGTGATTTCAGAATTCCCCTCATCTGAAAATTTGGTTCATTATTCACCGAGTTTTTTACTAAAATTGTTTTAAAATCAAAGAATGTTTTTTTAAAACAGAGCTGATGACATCACAATGCCTTTGCTCGTGCCCCCCACCCCCGGCTCTGGATTAAAGTAGCTGCTGTCAACGCGCAGGCGCACTGTTTTCCACGATTTACGTCACCACCCTCCCCCCCCCCCCTCTTCAAAAGGCCCAGAAATAACGAGCAATTTCTGTAGATCCCGAGGTCACCGGAGGTCACCGGCGTTCACGATGAAGAACATTCTCCTTGCGGTCAGCGCGCAGACTTTTCAATATGCAATATTGCGAGTTACATGGCCCAGCCATACACACCCGACTGCGGCTGACCGTTCCGCCCCACCCTCCCACTGCTAACTGCTCCTATCCTGCTCATCCACCCTGCTCCCCCCGCCCCCCCAGCTATGTTTAAAATTCAGGATTGTTTCACATGGCTCAATAATTCTGTTTGTGTTTGATTTAAACTGCATCGGGATGAAATGTAACAATTTAAAAGTTTTGGTTAAGAAGAAGTGTTTTAAATACAAGGCAACACAAGAGACTGTAGATGTTAGAATTTTAAGCAAAAAACTAAGTACTGGGGAAACTCCGTCATGAGGAACTGCAGCTCCAGGCCTCTTCCTTCCAAATGTGCCTGGGAACTCCCAATGTTTCTTCACCTACTTAGTACCTTCAGCAGTTTGTTTATTGTTTGAAGATAAAATACGATTTGTCATGGGCTTGGTAAAGAACAAGGTTAATATATATCCTCCATCCACAATGATATAAGAGGCAGTAAGAAAAGTCCTGATTTTTGTTCGACATATCCCAGCAAAGCTTCTTTCAATTCTTTGCCCTTTTCCAGAACTACATCATTGCTAAGGTCTGCCAAAACTAGTGTTAATTGTCATACTGGTTGAATATAAATTAACAGTTTGGCACAATAATTAAACAATGCAAGGAATCATAAATTAAAATCCACATAATCCCAAGAAACCCCAGAATTTGACAAAGCAGAATCCAGGAAGTGGAATTGAAAGAACTCTTGCTCTTTTTCGGATACCTACTATTTTTGCACAGCTGTTTGCAAAGGGATGAGATGAACAACACTTTTCCAAGTACATGAATGCTTCGATTGTTTTTTCCCCTTGCTTCCCTGACTATCATCACATATCCTTTCCATATCCATCCCCCACCAGGAAGACCTTCCTCGAATAGAGGTCTAATCAACCTCGCTGTACCAACACCCTCCTATAACTGGCGGAACTTGTCCTCATTCTCAACAACCTCTCTTTCTCCAAGTTAAAGGTGTAACCATGGGCCCCAGCTATGCCTGCCTGTTTGTCTGTTACTCAAACAGTCCTTGTTCCAAATGGACACTGGCAACAGCCCCCAACCCTTTCTCTACTACATTGAATGCATTGGGGCTGCCTCCTGCACCCATGCAGAACATGTTAATTTCATTAACTTTACCACTAACCTACTCTGCCTTCAAATTCATTTTTACTATCTCCGACTCCTCTCTCCCCTTTCTTGTTCTCTCAGCCTACATTACAAGGGATAGACTTTCAACAGACTTAACAACTCACAGTTATCTGGAGTATGCAAGAGGCAGGGTGAGAGGAAGCAAAGATACTGTTCTCTACTCTCAATTTTCCGTCTCTGCCACCGTCCAAAGATGTGCATGTTTATAGGTTAATTGGCTTCTATATATTGTCCCTGGTGTGCAAGATAGAACTCGTGTAAGGGGGGTTGATAGGATTTGGTGGGCCCAAGAGCCTGATTTTTCCATGCTCCATCTCTGAACTAAACTAAATCTGCTCCCAAAATGAGGCTTTCCATTCTAGGACATCCGAGATGGATCCTTCACCCATGTCCCCTCTGTTTCCCATAGTTCTACTCTCGCTCCCCCTCCACCCAGACGGAACTCAGATTGAGTTCCCCTGGTCCTCGCCTTTCACCCACCAGAAATCTGCATCCAACACATTTCTGTCAGCTCCAATATGATCTCACCATCAGTCACATCTTCCCAACACTTTCTGCCTTCTGATGCAATGCCTTGGTTCACTCGTCAGTTCCCAACCAAACCACCCCCTCCCCTTTCCACTGCAACTGCACGAGATGTATCACCTGTCCCTATACTTCCTCCCTTATCTCCATCCATGGACCACAGCAGTCCTTCCAGGTGAAACCGAGGTTCACGTGCACCTCATCTACTGCATCCGGCCTCCTGTACATAGTAATGTGCCTTGTATTTGGTGAGCAATGATTATCACGCTAATTGATCTTGTGGTTTAATGGTTTGTAATTTTGAAAGTAAAATAAACAACCTCGTACCAGTTTGCATCCTTCACATCTAAAGTAGATTGTAAACCACCTGAAAATCATGAACATTTGAAAGGTATTCAAGTTTGTCATACAGCAAGTGCGATAAGCAAATTAGACACAAGGTACCACATAAAATAATGCGATGAAAGGCAAAGTTGTATCAATATTGCTGGATAAATATTCTCCAGGACACGAGAAAACTCTACATTTTACCCAAGGAAATATTGTGCCTACCAGAAAAGGTCAAATGTGTCCTCTTTTTAATCTCTCAACAGAAAGATGGCATTTCTGGAACTGTGGCACTTTGTCAATCCTGCATTTGAGCATTGACCTAACTCAATTGGATATGTTAAACTTGGTAATAGGACGCAACTGTGTTCGTACTAAACCAAGAGCAAATATAGATTGCTGAATTGGCTATAATTGGTTGGAGAAAAGTTTTTTTTTAATTGAACTTCTGTTTGGTTTATAACACTATAATAATGTAACTATATACTTCACAGGTGCTGCTCCCAATGCCCTTCGACAGCCATATCTATGGTTGACTATCATTTTAACTGTAGCAATCTGTCTTCTTCCTGTTGTGGCCATCCGCTTCATGTCTCGGGTAATTAACCCGTCAGAAACCGATAAAGTAAGTAACAATGTACTTGCCAAAGCACTGGCAGTAATTTTATCTTCACAATTTGTACAATTGCAATTCAATTTTAAAATCCAGTTTCCATTTTTCTTAAACTAGCTAATTGCTAATTTGTGAACTTAAAGATAAACCATCTTGAAAGACCCTGAATAGTCTTGGCGGGATCCTGCTAAGATTATGTTTCCTCTTGCATGTGAATCTAAGGGTTGTTTTTTTAAAATGGAATTTCCTGTGTAAGATGTGTGTTTTTTTTTTGGTTTTTTGAGTTTTTTAATTCTCTTCTCTGTTCGAAGCAGAGGTAGATAGATTCTAGACAAGCAACTAGTGATCGGTGGGTAGATGGGAATGTGGAGTTAAGCATAAAATCAGTTGAGCCACGACATTAAATGGCACCAAAATTGAGGGACTCAGCCTACTCCAGCTCTGAATTCATAGGTATCACAGGTTTGGTCTTATAGAAACATAGAAAATAGGTGCAGGAGGAGGCCATTCGGTCCTTCGAGCCAGCACCACTTTAACTTGGAATTTTTGTAGATTTTTTTTCTACTTTTTAGATGGTTTTGGGCATGTTTCTTTTTGTGATCCTGGTGTACATTTTAACATTGGATTTCATTAAAGCACAGGCTGAGATTGCAAAGGTATCTCTGGTCAACAAGTCACTAGAAACAATGAGTGAAACTTTACTGCAGCCAAACATCTGTCCAGGGACCAAAAGAAAGATGAGAACATTTTAGTTTAAGAACGAACTGCAAATGCTGGAAAATCGAAGATAGACAAAATACTGGAGAAACTCAGCGGATGAGGCAGCATCTATGGAGCAAAGGAAATAGGCAAGGTTTCGGGTCCAAACCCTTCACTCCCCATCCTCCCCACTCGTAACAAGGGCAGAGTCCCCCTTGTCCTCACCTTCCACCCTACCAGCCGTCACATACAACAAATAATCCTCCGACATTTTTGCCACCTCCAACGTGATCCCACCACTTGCCACATCTTCCCATCTCCTCCCCTGTCTGCTTTCCGCAGAGACCGCTCCCTCCGTAACTCCCAGGTCAATTTATCCCTTCCCACCGTACCACCCACTCTCCGGGCACTTTCCCTTGCAACCGCAGGAAATGCTACACTTGTCGCTTTACCTCCCCCCTTGACTCCATTCAAGGACCCAAACAGGCGTTCCAGGTGCGTCAGAGGTTCACCTGCATCTCCTCCAACCTCATCTATTGCATCCGCTGCGCTAGATGTCAGCTGCTCTACATCGGTGAGACCAAGCGTAGGCTTGGCGTTCGCTTCACCGAACACCTCCGCTCGGTTTGCAATAACCAACCTGATCTCCCGGTGGCTCAGCACTTCAACTCCCCCTCCCATTCGGAATCCAACCTTTCTGTCCTGGGCCTCCTCCATGGCCAGAGTGAGGACCACCGTAAATTGGAGGAGCAACACCTCATATTTCGCTTGGGCAGTTTACGCCCCAGCGGTATGAACATTGACTTCTCTAATTTCAGGTAGCCCCTGCTTTCTCCTCCCCTTCTCAGCTCTCCCTCAGCCCACTGACTCCACCTCTTCCTTTCTTCCTCCCCCCCCCCACCCACCCTTACATCAGTCTGAAGAAGGGTTTCGACCCGAAACGTTGCCTATTTCCTTCGCTCCATAGATGTAGTGATGTTACAATACCTACCTTCAGCATAATTAACGAATTATATGCTTTAATTTCAGGTCATCCAAGTAAGATTTTTTATATTTGTTTCAGAATGCTTCAATCTATAATAACTGAAAATTTCATTAAGTTCTCTTAATTTTTAAGAAAGTTATGGGCTTTTGACTGTCCTCGATCACAGCTTTTGTGTTAAGTCAATTGAAAAGCAATAGGGAACAAGATGCTAATTTCCGAATATGAAAATAGCCATAACTTTTTTAATACTGAAGATATGAAAGTGAATTATGTGTCATATTAAACTTCTTTTTATGCTTTATCTGATGCGATAAATTGCAGACTTGATTTTTAAAACCTCAAAATTTTGTAACATTGCTAATTGATGCTGCCTCGCCCGCTGAGAACATATTAGAGAAGGTTCGAACTGTTGGTGTTTAAATTCCTGAAATAGATTTTGAATAAAATATTTTATATCATTATTTGGCAAGTCCAACGAGATTGGGAGGGAGGTGGGAGAACAGATAACACATTTGTCTTTAAGGATGCAACCAGTTAAGAGTAGCAAAGGGAGACCATTTTCAAGTTCATTATCAAAATGAGCATAGTTGTGAAATAAAACAGAAAAAGTTCTAATTTGGGAAAAGGTCAATTTTTCTATGCTGAGAAGATTTAGCAAAAGAAGAAACCACTTCTCGAAAAACGCAATAAAGATTAATAATTCTCTGCGGATTGTTAGTAAGCTATGACAAGGTTTCTCTGGCAGGTTGATCAAGAAAGTAAAACCCCAAAGGATCAAATGGAAATTGCAAAATAGGATTAGAAATTGGCTGAATGGAAGAAAGCCATGCTGACCGGTGGATGGCAATTTTAGTCAATGAGCAGCTTTATACCAATCCCTTGCTTTTGTAATATTTTCTTTTATAGCCATGATTAAAAGTTTAAGACAATGTTAAAATTAGCAGTGTAATTGATGGTGAGGAAGAAATTTCAATTAACTGGTTAAGTGGAAAAATGGAGCAGTTCAGATAATTGTTTAGAGAAGGCAAACAAGAGAATACATGCAGAGAGTCAGGGGGGGATCTTGGAGTAGTTCATAATTCCTTGAAGATTGTAGGATGAGTAGAGATGATGATTCTAAAAGATAATGAACATGCTATTCATTCATAACTATATTCATAAAACACTAGTTTGGCCACAGCTGGAGAACAAAATAAAATTCTGTTCACCATAGAGTAAGAATGTAAAAAACTGAGAAAAGCTCAGTTGAGATTCAAGATGATTCTGGAAATCTGTCATACATCAATACCCTCCAGGTATTGACAATAGACAACAGACAATAGATGCAGGAGTAGGCCATTCGGCCCTTCGAGCCGGCACCGCCATTCAATGTGATCATGGCTGATCATCCCCAATCAGTACCCCATTCCTGACTTCTCCCCATATCCCCTATTGATGAGGAGATATTGGCTGGACTGAGCCCTTTGTCTTTGGGGAAAAAAAATAATCTAAGTGATAGTATTTTGGCTAGAACAACAAACCTGAGAGAATTAAACCAAGTGAACAGGAAGGATCTACTGCTCTTGAGGGTGGAGTTGTTTAATCAGAGAAAACAAATTTGAGTTTAAAACATTTGGAGGAGGTTTGGGGGGTGGGAGAGGTGTGGTTTATGGTGGTGGTTGTGGAAAATCCATCCTGCCCAAATTGCAGTGGGACTAGACATCTTAACATTTGAAAGGCTGATGGAGTTTAAAAAAAAAAAAAAACCTTCATCACTTTCATCAAATATTTGTATGAGATAATATCTCTGGAGGGTATTGATGTACGACTAACCATGCCTGTACTTTCGAGCAGCATTTATGCAATGATTTGATCATCTTTGGTGCTTAAATTGATATTAATTATCTTGGCTTTGTTATGCCTGAAACTCCTTTGTGGGTTCTTTAATGAGGAAGAATCCTTTAAATAATATCATTTTGTTTTTAACAGATACAAATGAACCGCAAAAAGTACGAGATCGAACTCTTGCCCGAACCAGGTCGGCCAAGTACTTTCCGTCGGAATGCATCTGTTCGTCGATCAACCTATGCGTTTTCACATCAGCGAGGGTATGCTGACTTAATTTCTTCTGGTCGCAGCATCCACAAGAAAGGACAACGCTCTAGACCACGTATCATAACTCAGACAGAGGAGACGGCTGGTGCCAATACAAGCTGAAGACATCACTCCATTTGACTTCTTGACATTTTTTATTGAAAAAAAAATTACAGAGAGGAAAACTTTTTTTTAAATCTCAGGATCAAGTGGAGGAAGTTTCCAACACGTTCAATATACTGTATGACTTTCCATGTTGTGAGATCTGCAATCCTTCCAATTTGCACAAAAGAAAGACAAGGAAATCTATTCTGCAGGGGCCAACTAATATATTTAAAATGTAAAGAAGAGATTATCTGTTTTCCAAGCTTAATCTCCTGTTGCTACGTGGCAACATTTTATGAATTTTCATTTATGAGACTGTTGTGAATAATACAAAAAGAACAGAATTTTGTTTTATTGATTTGCAGAAACTACCTGAGCAACTGGTGTTTTTCATGTTAACATTTATGTAGATTTATGTTCTTTACTCAATTTTATTAGCATTTGTGAATTACCAAATGTTTCACCTACAATGCCTTACCAAATATGATAGAATTTTATTAAAAATGGAATTCTATATTTCCATTATTCAAACTCTGAAATCCAGATGTGAAGTAACATTTAAAATCTGCACTGCCATTTTTATTTTCTGAGCTTCTTAACTTTTTTTCAAAGATAATTAAATATTTAGCATAAATGTTCTTCATTTTTAAACCATTATTTGCCTTGAAGCGTTAGATAATATGCTTGTATATTTTCAGGATTATTTTCTGTACTAAATAAGGACAATTAAACATGTAAGATTCAGTTATTTTTGTTTAATTATTTCAACATATATTCTGTTGAACCACAAATTCATGACGAGATTCTAAAAATCTCAAATTCATACCATTAGCCTTTAACACCTGTTGTTATCACTGGTCTTCACTCCCAAGGAAAACCGCAAGATTACCAAATCATTTGGAAAGTGGCTTGGCATTGGCAACAATAGAATTTAAGAATTGGTTGGTTTTTTGTTCATTTTTTTTTCTTTCTTAAAGGCAGAGCCAAAAAGATTATAGGAACTTTGGTTCCTCTGTGTGAAAATGTTTTGGTTAGTCAAAAGGCATCTGGATAGGCACGTGGATAGGAAACGGTTGGAGGCATATGGGCAAACGTGGTCAGGTGGGGCTAGTGTAGACAAGACAATAGGTGCAGAATAGGCGCCATTCGAGCCAGCACTGCCATTCAATGTGATCATGGCTGATCATCCCCAATCAGTACCCCATTCCTGCCTTCTCCCCATATGCCCTGGCAGGGAATTCCACAGACTCACAACTCTCTGTGTGAAAAAATGTTTCCTCGGCTCCGTTCTAAATGGCTTGCCCCTTATTCTTAAACTGTGGACCCTGGTTCTAGACTGGTGCATCTTGACCTGCATGGACAAGTTAGGTCGAAGGGCCTGTTTCCATGCTGTGTGACTTTATGACTCTAGTCAGACAATTCAATGTTTAATTCTGTTACATATGATGGAAATTCTTGGGTTCAAATTTACTGTCTCCATTTTCAAAGCTAATAAGGAAAACTATCAATCAACACAAATTGGCGTATTTCTTATCCTTAGTTTCCTTGCAGCTGCTTCTCTTGGGCGTGACACTCGGTTCACACAACTTTAGATTTCAGTGCTCTTCACCTACAGCAATGGAGCAGGAGCGGGTTTAAATAAAACTCTTGCCGGTTTGGAAGGGGGGATACGAATTCATCTGAAAAACTATGCACTCTTCCAACATTAAATTCCTGTGGTGGAAAGGTTGTAGGTTAGGGAACCCTCGGCATTGCATGTTCAAATTGAGGCTGAAGTGAGTGCACATATCAGTTTAAATTTAGTTTCTGTTTAATCGCTTTCCTAAAAAGGGCTGAGGACCAAAGTAATCTAAGAATATGAAAAGGGGAAAAAAAGGTGAAAATAGCTACACAAGCTGTCACGGTAGGGGTTTTCAAAAGAGAGTTAGATTTAGCTCTTTGGTCTAAAGGAATCAAGGGATATGGGGGGAAAAGCAGGAACAGGGTAATCATTTTAGATGATCAGCCATAATCATATTGAATGGTGGTGCTGGCTCAAAGGGCAGAATGGCCAACTCCTGCACCTATTTTTCTATGTTTCTAGTAATGTCTACAATTGGAGGTAATTACTGGAGGAATAACTAGAAGGAAAACTTTACATAAACTTTGGTTTGTAGCTTACAGCAATATGCTTCTACGATTTCATTCATTCCCTTCCCCTCTCCTTTGCTTTCCAACTGTACAACTTTGTTCTCTCACACATCCTAATCAACTTCATTTAAAAATGGATGATTAATATTTAACCTCCAACAACCCACTCTAACCGGGTGGCACCACCAGCAGCGGCTGCTTCGCCAACAATCTATCCTTTCTTCTGTTTTTGTTATTTTTAGTATGTGTTAAAAAGTCTATTTTAGTGTTCCTGTAATTATGCTCCTAGAGTTAACCCCCCTTATTCTAGTTCAGTAAAACACTGAGTCAAGCACTGGACCACTAAACTTTATTTTATGAAACAATAACAAACTCCCTATACAACAACTAACCACCGTGGGTTCGATCCTTGTCTCTGCTTGTCCAAGCCCTTCAGCCTCGTGCAAGCAGATACCTCCAAAAGCTTACGCAGTCCCAAGCACCCCTCCAGAAGATCGACAACGATCTGAGTGGAGGTCACCTTTTATAGGTCATCGGATCCTGCGGGGCAGAACTACATGGGGGTGGCAGCCCCTACAAACCAATCACAGATATTGATTACATTAAAGTGTTATTGACAGTTCCCCAACCTAATTACAACGATCCCATTACAATGTTTCTACAGAAGCTTCTGGAAAGAAGTCAATTAATCAAGTAATGCAACATTCTCCCAGGGAGTATAAACAATTCAAACAAGGCTCACACATCAGCCAATCATCAAACAGTAACACAAACACCTTGCAACATTATTAACAGTGTTTACAACCCTTCTACAGTGGACCAATCCTGATAATGCATTTGCAACACCTTTGAGCTCTTCTGCAAAGTCCTCATACATTTTAACAATAGAGAGGACAGCTGGATCCTTCCCCATCCTGCATATCAATATAGGGTTCAGAGTAGCTGGCGCCTACTCACAGCCTGTAGCTTTTCACAGACAGACCAAGCAGGCCCTGCAGATGCAAAGATCCTCCGTTTTATAATAGCTCTATTTTGGCCAATATTAACATTCCCCCATTTTATCATGAATGATAACCCATCATTAATGATAACCAAAATACAATAGTGATTGCTTTATTCTAACAGATATCTTAACAAAAAGATGCTGATGTATTTTCCCAGAATTTCACCAAGCTTCCCGAATTTACGTGGGCGTAGCATCATGATTTCCATCTGATGAGTCTTCACCTCCCGAGTTTTCATGGGCGCTATTCCCCTCCATATATCTTGATAATTCATCTATGCTTGATCCATTGTAGACAATAGACAATAGGTGCAGGAGTAGGCCATTTGGCCCTTCGAGCTAGCACAGCCATTCAATGTGATCATGGCTGATCATCCCCAATCAGCACCCCATTCCTGCCTTCTCCCCATATCTCCTGACTGCTGTTTTTAAGAGCCCTATCTAGCTCTCTCTTGAAAGTATCCAGAGAACCTGCTTCCACCGCCCTCTGAGGCAGAGAATTCCACAGACTCACCACTCTCTGTGAGAAAAAGTGTTTCCTCGTTTCCGTTCTAAATGGCTTACTCCTTACTCTTAAACTGTGGCCCCTGGTTCTGGATTCCCCCAAATCGGGAACGTGTTTCCTGCCTCGAGTGTGTCCAAGCCCTTAACAATCTTAGAGTATGAAGTTTCTCAGAGAACCTGGAATGAAGTAAGTTAGTCCCTATTTCCAATGATACTCTTACAGTGATGAAGATGTACCCACGCATTCCTTCTGTTGACTTTCAATGCTGTTGTGGTCGTTAGGAGAACCTGGTAAGGTCCTTCCCAGTGAACCTCTAATCCTTTCCTTACCCAGTTCTTTATAAGGACATGGTCTCCAGGTTTAACTTTAGTTGAAGCTGCTAACAAAGGCATCCAACTAGAGGCTGCTTTTACTCTACAGTGTGAGTCTCTCCATGCTCTGGTCAAAGCTAGAATGTAGATGGTCATCTCCACAGTCCTATGATGGAAGTTAATTATTTTCATTGCATTCTGATTCCAATGTGTTCTTCAGGGTTTATCATAAACAATTTCAGCTGGGCTGTCTAGATTTCCCTACAGGCGTGACTCTCATCTGAGATAAAGCTATGGGGAGTAATTTAATCCAACCAAGTCCAGTCTCCGCCTTTAATTTAGCTAATTTAGTTTTAAGGGTCTGATTCTACAAGTCCAGCAGCCTGTGGTCGATAAGCACAGTGCAATTGCTGCTGGATCCCCAGCTGTTCATAAAATTCTTTATTGATTTGTCCAATAAAGTGTGGACTGTTATCTGAACTAAGTTGAATAGGGATGCCAAATCTAGGGATAATTTCTCTCATTAACACCTTGACAACAGTAGCCGCTTTATTATCAAGGGTTGAATAAGCTTCGATACATCGACTATGACAAGTACATACTTATAACCCTCTCACCTTTCTAATTCAATATAGAAGTGTCAGTGTCTCGAACGGACCCATAGGCAATGGTGTTTTTCCCTCTTCACATCCTATTCCTTTCCCTGGATTGTATTTCTGGCAGACCAGGCAATTATTGCTTACCTTCTGAGCTAAAGTTTGTAATCTTGGATGCTACCAATTAGCCAAAAGAGTCTCCTACTGCCCTCGCACCACAATGGGTTGCATAGTGCATACATTCTGTAACCCATACTGCCAAAGAATCTGTCATGCAAGTTTGCCCTGCTGGAGTGGTCCAGAGTCCAATCATACAATCCAGTACACACCCAAGTTGTCTCCTTCGTTCTTTGTCCCTTTTAATAGCCTCCTCCTGCAATTGAACAATTTCTTAGATGGTTACAATACAATACCATTTATTGTCATTTGAGCCTCAGTGAGGCTCAAACGAAATTCCGTTTCCACAGCCATACAAACAAAGACAATTTCTACAGACATACACACAATTTAATTCACACAAACATCCATCACAGTGGACCCACTGTGATGGAAGGCAAAGACTTTTCTCTCCCCTGTTCTCCATTTCTCTCCCGATGTCCAAGCCCCAGGCGGGCGATGCTAAGTCCCACGGCCATTTTAGGCCGTGCCGGGCGATTTATGGCCCCGCTCCCAGTCTAAATGTCACAATGTTGGAGCCCCTGGCGGGCGATGCTAAGTCCCACGGCCATTTTAGGCCGTGCCGGGCGATTTACGGCCCCACTCCCGGTCTAAATGTCACAATGTTGGAGCCCCCGGCGGGCGCTGGAATGTCCCACGGCCATGAAGCCGTGCCAGGCGATGTACGTCCCCGCTCCGGGTCGTTCCAACCCCGCGACACGGGCTGGAGAAGTCGCGTTGCGGGAGCTCCGGGAAGCGGTCTCTCCATCCGGACCCGCGAGCTCCCGATGTCCCAGTCTACCGGACCTGCGGCTGCGTTGCTGGAGCCTCCGAACCCCAGGAGTCGAGTCGCAGCAGCGAGTCACCACCGCTCCCCACGCTCCGAGGCCGGCCAGCCCCACGATGGTGAGTAGTCGAAATTCCGTGTGTGTGTCCTTGGGCAAGACACTTCACCCATCTTTGCCTGTGTGTGTGAATGTAATTATGTGAAGCACTTTGGGGTCAATGCAAGTTGACTAAAAATGTGCTATATAAATAAAGAAAATTAATTTAATTTAATTTAGTCCGCAGCTCCGCAGTCTCCCGAGCCCCCGGGTCGTTCAGGTTGGAGGCCACTCCACGGTGCTAGGCCCCAACGACAACGGAGACCCGACAGGGAAAAGGTCGGGTCTCCCGGACAGGGAAGAGATTTTAAACAGTTCCCCCCCGCCCCCCACATATACACATTCAAAACCAGTATTAAAAAAACACCAACACTACATTTAACTAGACAAAAAATTAAAAAAAGACAGACAGGCTGTAGGGGCCACTGCAACGGGTGAGTCGCGACGCCAACAGTCTCTCCGAGGGGGACGTTATTTAAACTTTCTGCCTCAATATTTTTGGTACTACCATCTTGCGTTCCCGGGACACTTTCTTTGCTGCTAAATCAGCATTACGATTCCTGATATCTATTGGTTCTGTCCTTTTGTGTGGGTGCTACATTTAATAACAGA
This sequence comes from Amblyraja radiata, assembly GCF_010909765.2. Classification (NCBI taxonomy): domain Eukaryota; kingdom Metazoa; phylum Chordata; class Chondrichthyes; order Rajiformes; family Rajidae; genus Amblyraja; species Amblyraja radiata. The sequence continues at coordinate 153,211,565 of NC_045956.1, forward strand.
AATTTGTCTGGGTAGCATTAAGGCCTTCAATAAATCTGTCACCAATTGTTTATTTGAAATTTGAGTCCCTGCTGAAGTTAGAAATCCCCTATTTTTCCACAATTGTCCAAAATCATGCACCACACCAAATGCATACCGAGAATCAGTGTAAATATTTACAATTAAATTTTCCCCAATAATGAAAGCCTGAATTAAAGCAAACAATGCAGCCTGTTGTGCCGAATACGGTGACTCAAAGGCAGTTGCTTCTACAATTTCCTCATTTTGATTAACAATTGCATAGCCAGACAATTTCTCACCCCATAGTCCAATAGATACACTCCCATCTACCTACAATGTTATGTCAGAGTCCTCTATAGGTGCATTCCTCAAGTCCTCTGTTACAGATGTTTCCTCCTCGATGACAAACAGTCATGTCCCGCTTCTGATTGCTCTTCTAGGTGTGAGACAAGGAAATAGGCTGGGTTAATTAATGTACAATGTCTAAATTGAAGTTTTGGATTGTTTAAGAGATAGATCTCATACTTATTTTGGCGAGGCATTGTTAAGTGCTGGGTCTGGAGCTGCCCCAACAATGCCGCCACTGAATGTGAGCTATATTACTACAATCTCCTGCTAGAGGGTCAAATTAGCAGCTGATTGTAAACTATTATATATACAGGTTAAAATTTGGGTGCAGAGTGGGTGTCCCCTGGCTACAGGATCTAATTTAGAAGAGTAATTGGCAACTGGTCTATGTCTATCCCCATGTTTTTGGATCAGAACTGAGGTTGCACACTCGGATAAAATAGTGCAGTAGAGCTGGAAAGGTCTGTCGTACAATGGTCTTCCCAACGCCGGAGCTTGCATCAACGATCTCTTTAAGTTTTCCTGTCCTTGTGAAGAGGCAAGGAAAAGAATGCATGTTGCAAGTCGACTATCGAGAAGATTTTTGCCTCCGCTGGTATTTGGGCTAGGATGTGGGCAGGATTTGGCACTAGGGCATGGAGCGGTATACAACAGAGTTTATTTCTCTTAGATCTTGTACCAGTCTATATTGGCCTTCTTTTCTTGGTTTCGGAACAGCAGGAATTAGCAATGTTACAAAATTTTGAGATTTAAAAAATCAAGTCTGCAATTTATCCCATCAGATAAAGCACAAAAATAAGTTTAATTTGACGCCTAATTCACTTTCATATCTTCAGTATTAAAAAAGTTATGGCCATTTTCATACTCGGAAATTAGCATCTTGTTCCCTATTGATTTTCCATTGACTTAACACAAAAGCTGGGATCGAGGACACTGAAATGGCCATAACTTTCTTAAAAATTAAGAGAACTGAAAGAAATTTTCAGTTATTATAGATTGAAGCACTCTGAAACAAATATGAAACAATCTTACTTGGATGACCTGAAATTAAAGCATATAATTAGTTAGTTACCCAATTGTAGCTAATTCCAAACTTCAATTACTAGATCTAAACATCTATCCGTTTCTTAAGAAAAGATTAACATTTTTAAATAGCCTAAGTGTCCAAATAACATTCACAAAGAATTCACAATAAAACATGATTTTTAAATCTCATTGACATTAATTTATAGGCCAAATGGAAGAAATTTAGTGTTCAATTGCTGTAAATTAATGGCCATTTAAATCAGCTTTTGAGTGGGATCCTGTGGAACTCTGTGGCATGCGCTGGTTTAGAACGTTCCCATTGCGGTAGATTTGTACCCCAAATGCCCAGAAAAATACTGCGGGATTTAATGGGGCCCCAAATTAGCTACTCGCAACATTAAACTTTGTATAAAGAGATCTTAAGATGCCCTTTTTAATGTAAAAATAAACAACCTACCTTCCGTTGTCCGCTGTATGAGATCCGTCCCGTTGTCGGCGGTCGCGGGTTTAGAGGATAATTTTTAACTTACTATAACAACTAAATTAACCATTATAGTTTAAAAATAGCTCCAGCGAACCAACGTCCCAGCAATTTATCGTCAGCAACTAAGTAGGCTGAACAACCTCGATTTGAATAGCCTAGGGGAAATCGCGTTTTAAACCCGCCCCCCCCTCTCAACGGCGCCAAAATCACGCACACGGGCTGGGACAGATCTGCAGCCCCGCTGAAGGTAGGTTTTGCAACATACCTACAAGAATAGGGGTGTTACAGATCAATTGACATTTCACCAGTATTCCTTGTTCTAGCAATCCCCAAATAAATTTGTCAATGCTGTAGATGGCCTGTGGTTTTAGTGGATATTGTTGTATTGAAGGAAGTGTTACCCCTTTCTGGAGAGTTACTTGGATGGGATTAATGTTCACGCATCCTACATGAGCGGTGTCTTCTCCCCACACTTGAGGGTCCACACACTCGCATACCTCACTCCCCAGATGATGACGTAGGTGGGTAACAGCTGTCCTTGGGGCCTGATAGTATTCAACAAGATATTGGTTAGACAAATTTTGCTTTTGGTAATTATTCAGGTCTGCCATGGTGATTGCCTTTTTTTACCATTGCTCCTTGGTCTTTTGCACTCGCCGGGTAATTAACCTTTCGGGTAATGTGAGGAGCAACACCTGCAGTTCTATTCCATAGTTTTACTGGTTATGTTGCAGCTCCTTCCTTTCCTTCAACTAGTGCCAAAACTTTTACCTCCCAGTCCTGTCCTTCATGTGGTTTAAAGAAGGCTTCCAGCTCTTAATTCTTCCCACTCCTGTTGTAAGCCAGTGTAATATGGAGTGGGGGTTCTTCGTCCAGATCTAAGGACCACCATTGAGGGGCCACATTGCCGTAAGGGAGCCCAGGGGGTCACTACAATTTCTTTATCGCCGCATTCTATCTTCAATTGGAAAGCGCAGAGCAAATCTCTAGCCAGTAATTTGCCATCCAATCCTGTTGTTATCACAAATCTGTGTTTGATTGCCTTTCCTCTATACACTACTTCAACTGGCTCAGAGATGGGATACTGCAGACTTGTCCTTGAAAAGCGGATAGGTTCTTTTAATTTGGGGAGATTGTAAATAGATTGGAGAGATGACATGGATGGGCCTGTGTCTATCAAGAAGGTGCAGCTTTTCCCTTCTACTTGTAGTGATAGCATAGGTTCTTCTTCAGACGTGCATCCAGTCACCATTAAGTTTGCTAATCATAGGCGTGTAAATTGATTATTTTGGGGAAATGATATTTGCCCTCTTGGTTCTTGGTTTTCCTGCCAGTTCCCTCTTTGCTCTCTGTAACTCGTTGATCTCTGGGATCTCTCCACTCCCTCTGATCTTGGAAATTTCTTCTGTGACCCCCCCTCTTTCGGTCCTTTCTCTAGTTGGGCACTCCCTACTCCAGAGACCTATTCTCCCACATGTATAACACTGGCCTAATCCTGATGTTCTGTGTCTTCTCAAACTTGGTCTCTGTGGGATTGGCTCTAGGGGAAATTTCTCTATGATATTGATCTAAATATTCTGGAACCCTAATTTCTCCCAATCCGTAATTTGCTGGTACTCTGGGGGTCCATGGTTCAGAGTCAGATTTTGACACTTCTTTTCTAATTACATATTCGGTTTTCGGTTTTACTGCAGGCTGACTCTACGACTTTTTTACATCTCTCCCGTGATATCTTACTGCCCGAGCCATCTGACTGGCACTATTTTCTGTCCAGTCCATGTTAATAGTTTTAATGGATTCAGCCACATTAGTTGGAAGGCAATTCAATAAGATGACACAGTATTGTGGGGAATATACTCCGTTTCGATAATTTGGGTCACCCGATTGATCCGTATGTAATTCTGAAAATCGTTCCAAGAATTCATCTGCTCCCTCTCCCTTTTTCGGTCTTACATTCACGATTCTAGCTAGGTCAATTGATTTCTGAAGAGTATTCGCAAGGGCAGTTAAATCTGACTCTTCCCTTGCACTATTGTCTGCTATTATATTTGCCAGTGCTTCATGTGTCGGGTGTCCTAGAGTTGTTAGGAATCTAGTGTGTTCACTTGGAGTAATTATCTGCTGGATCTCTGCCCATAAATCTCGAGAGTCTGCGTGATATACGCGCATTGTAGTTCTTAAGTGATCCACAAAGGATGCAGGTGATTTTCTACGATAGAGTACTTGGCTTAAAATTGCCATCATCTCATTGTGCTTCCATGGATTATAGACTTTTATTGTACGGGGATTATTTGCACTCACTGCATTGGCCGGATCAAAAGAAGGATTAGGCACTTCCCTGACGGGGAACTGCCTATGAGTTACTTGTTTTGCTTTTGTACTTTCTGTCATATCAGGATCTATCTTGGTATCTTCAATTATTGTCTCACTCCCAGATATATCTTCCTCTTCACTAGGGGGTTCACAGTACAGTACCTTCTAAATGAGTCCCTTTCTTCTCTTGCTACTCGACTAATTCGTCTAGGTTTAGGCTCGCAAGAATACTCTGGTTGCTGTACCCTTCCTCTACATTGTTTGTCCTTAACTACTTGAGTCGTCTTTTTTGTTTTGCTTCTGGTACCGTGAACTACCGGACTATCTATTGTCAATGGAGTGGTCGGGGTTAAAGAATCCTGTGCTGCAGAATCTGATTGTCTATTCCGTTCACAAGCTAAGCAATGTGTGTCTGAAGTGCGGGGAATGCAAGGGGAATAAGATGGAGGCCGTGAATTTCTAATTTTAACACTTTCCCAAACCTCTAAATACTCATCTTCGTTCCCATCAAAACTAACGCCAACCATCGGGTCCTCAAATTCGAGACCTACTGGTGCCAGTTTCCGTTTGGAAGATTTCCTTCTCCCTTGCTCTCTTATACATCCATGCCCCTCTCTAGAGGCGCCTGGAGGTCGGTACACTTCAGTATCCTTCAGTTCTATTCCACGCTTTAAAGTTGCTTCTTTCCAACTTGCCACTCTCCCAGCCTCTCTACTCGCCTTCGGTTCCTCATAATATTTTTTCCACAATCCTATTAACTCCTTCGCCTCCTCACTGTCGCTACATTGCCAAATAGTTTGTTCAATGTATTTCGCTCCCTTCAATGTTCCTCAGGCCATAATTCATCCCCCAATTCTTTATTCAATGCCCCGGAAAGGTCTCTCAATCTCTCAGCTCTTTGTGGAAATTCACTGCATGTTAATTGCAATAGACTTTCGGAGTTTTCAGTCATATCCTGCTCCTCTTGATTTCCCATATTTGTAGACAATGGAAACAAACTCCTAAGCCACTCGCACCTCCTTAACAATTCACACTTCCCTCACAATCTCCGAAGCTATCAAACTCGCCCCCGAACAATGGCTACAAGTTCCGTAGCGCGTCAGCAGTCTCGCACTTCTCACAACACAATCGCACAATCAATCTTTTCAATCGGGTACCCAAATTCTTCTACAATCTTCCACAAATCCACACAATCTCAACAATTTTAACAATCCTCAATCATCAAAAAGTTAAGGTGCTTCAGTGAACAATCAAACACAGTCAAACACAATCAAACATGCTTCTGCAGCCAGTTTCCACATGCAAATGAGCTCCAAACACGCAAGCAAAATCGTACACAGACAAGAGAATATACCACTTATTACTATCATACAAAACCACACTCCCATATAAAATACAAAAATTTGTTTAATATCGCATTCGTTAACTGTACAGTTCCAAAAGTAAATCACAGTATATTTTAATCCTTCCTCGTGGTGTTTTCAACCAACGGAACAATATCCCCGATACAACGATCGGAAGGATACAAACCCCTGGTTGAATAGCCACGAGTCGGACTCCAATTATAATAGCAGTCTTAAACAAACTATGTTCTTATACAGTCGATTCGAACCACTATTACAATAGTGTATCTAACATTCAAAATTTAAATCAAAGGCAATACACAAATACAATGCGACAACAGCAAATCTTAAACTACTTTAAACGACAGCTTCAAAAATTATATTATATACAGGTTAACCTAGAAGAAAATATACAACATCCAGCTCCCAATATGAGAACCTGGAATACGAACTAGCCAGAGCCTCAATATGAGGTCTTGAATTTATTCAATTTGGATCGAAAAATTTTCAGCTCCTTTTTTTTCTTTATCCAATTAACTTTTTAATTCAAGTTCAAATTCAAAATTTTTAAACAGATGTCTTTATGGTTACGGAATTCTCAGGATTGGTTAAAAGTATTTTCTGCCAATTTATACTTTAACCACTGAGTTCCCGGTACCTTTACGAGTCTCCTCCCCCGTCTTTTCGGAGATCCAGATTTTTTTTTTTTTTTTAATATTTTTATTAGAAGCAATTGTACAAAGATAAAACATTTGGCATCTAAAATTATACAATTATTGTACAGCTTCATATTTGACCTTATAACATAAACTATGAAAATGAAAAAAGAAAAGGAAAAGAAAACAAGAAAGGATAAAAGTGAACAGTGAAAAGATAGATCGAAAAAGAAGAAAAGAAAGAATCCTAAACTACCAAAGTAGTGTGGCCGAAAGATATAGAAATAAGAAAAAGAAAGGTGGGGATATACCTTGCCCCTCGTCCCCCCTCCCCCCGCCCACCTCACCAACCCAGCATCGTATTTAAATTTAAATTTGTGTTGCACCATGCTATTCTTGTAAGAATTCGGTGAAGAGTGTCCATGTCTTGAGAAATTGATCTGGTTTTTCCGCCAAGACAAGCCTAATGTTTTCCAAATGTAGTTTCTCGGACATGTTTGTGATCCACATCTTCACTGTAGGGACTGTTGTCTGTAGATCCAGATATTTCTCACACAGGCGAGGACTCAAACCCTCATAGGCTCACCCTTGGGCTTCTTCCTTTCCACCTGCTTGGTACTGGGTGTCAGCGCGTGGTCGCTTTACGCTGGCAGTCGATGCCGATTTCTAGAGTGCCTTCCCAATTTGCACCCGCAGCAACAACGCAGTACTTCACCTCTTAGTACTGCTCCGACCCAGTCCTGTATATTCAAATATCCAGCCAATCGGACATCCCAGTCTGGGCAGGGCCTGAAACCCCTCAACTACTTTTCAATGTCAGGCCAACTCAATGATACCTAACATTTGAATTTTGCAACAGCTGTTGACTAAGTCTAAAGGGCCTCAAAGCCCAAAAAAGGCAAGGATGCCCTCAGTGCTTGCTAGACTACTGTTCTCCAATCTCGTTGGGAACCCCAACACAAGTGGACTAATAATCGATCCGCTCTGACTAGCGAAGTGGGAGAACCGATGCGAAAACCGCACCGTGGCGCCGATTTCTCCCCTCGCAATCTGGAACAGCTCAACACCCTCAATCGCAAACTTATGTCTGGGGGCCTGTTTAGATCCCGGACGAGCCCCCAATGTAATTATGCTCCAAGAGCTAACCTCCCTAAAGTCTAGTTCAGTAAAACACTGAGTCAAGCACTGGACCACTAAACTTTATTTTATGAAACAATAACGAACTCCCCATACAATACCTAACCACCACGGATTCGATCCGTGTCTCTGCTTGTCCAAGCCCTTCAGCCTCGTGCAAGCAGATACCTTCAAAAGGTTACGCAGTCCTAAGCGCCCCTCCAGAAGATCGACAACGATCCTAATTGGGGTCACCTTTTATAGTTCATCAGACCCTGCGGGGCAGAACTACATGGGGGTAGTTTCAGCCAATCATCAAACAGTAACACAAACACCGTGCAACATTATTAACAGTATTTACAACCCTTCTGCAGCGGGCCAATCCTGATCCATTTGCAACACCTTTGAGCTCTTCTGCAAAGTCCTCATCCATTTTAACAATAGAGAGGACATCTGGATCTTTCCCTGTCCTGCATGTCAATTTAGGGTTCATACTAGCTGGTGCCAACTCACAGCCTGTAATTTTTCACAGACAGAGACCAAGCAGGCCCTGCAGATGCGAAGATCCTCCATTTTATTATAGCTCTATTTTGGCCAATATTAACATTCCTAGGTTTTTTTTTATGTGTGTGTGTGTGTGTGGGGGGAGGGGGGGGGGGACTCTTTTCCAATCTCTTACCTCGACGGAAATGCAATTAAAAAAAAAAATTCCCATATCGTATCTCCATCCCTACTGTGGCCAAATATCGTGGAGTTGGCAGCTTTTCCTGGAGACCGACTGGCGCTCCAAGCCGCAGTAGTCTGCGTGACTTTTGTCGGGGATCGAAGCTCCAACCGTGGGGCCTGTGGACTTTAGCATCATGAAGCCCGCATCCTCTGATAAGAAGAGGCCGACTCGGGAGCTCCATATCGTGGAGAGAGTTTCAACCGCCCCGACACGTGAGTTTTGATCACCCCGATGGGGGCTTCAATCGTTGGCTGCGGGGGCTTTAATCGCCCTGATTACAGATGGTTTGACTGCCCCGACTGCAGGAGGACAAAGAGGAAGAAGATTCAACTTTATTGCCTTCCATCACAATGAGGAATGTGGAATCCACTGTGATGGACGTTTATGTTAACTTCTATGTGGGTGTGTGTCTTGTAGCTTTTCACTTAGTATGGCTGTACGGTAACTCAAATTTCACTGTACCTTAACTGGTACATGTGACAATAAACTGGCCTTGAAACCTTAACACCCACGCACCTTTCCACCTTGAACAGTGAGTTTAGTTTATTATTGTCACATGTACTGAGGTACAGTGAAAAGCTTTTTGCTGTGTGCTATCCAGTTAATGATAAGACTGTACAAGATTACAAACAAGCCGTCCACAGTGCACAGATATCGGATAGAGGGTATAACATTTATTGCAAGATAAATTCCTTTAAGAGTATCCAATGAGGTTGGAATCGTACACCAGTTGGTGAAAGGACAGTTCTGTTGCCTGATATCACCTGGGAAGAAACTATCCTTGTTGATGGGTGAGATACATCTCAGCTGTGATTCATGGACAACTTTAAACTAAATTAATAGAGAGAAGCATTGGCATACAGCAGTAAATAAATAAAGAAAACGGTGATAGGATAGAAGCAAGTATTGTGTAGAAGCAGACTTAATGAAAAGACAATAGATGCAGGAGTAGGCCATTCATTGTGATCATGGCTGATCATTCACAATCAGTACCCCGTTCCTGCCTTCTCCCCATATCCCTTGACTCTGCTATCTTTAAGAGCTCTATCTAACTCTCTCTTGAAAGCATCCAGAGAATTGGAATTGGAAGCATCCAGAGATTCAGAACTCTCTGGGTGAAAACGTTTTTCCTCATCTCCTAGCCCTTATTCCTAAACTGTGGCCCCTGGTTCTGGGATGCCCCAACATTGGGAACATGTTTCCTGCCTCTAGTGTCCAATCCCTTAATGATCTTATGTTTCAATAAAATCCCCTCATCCTTCTAAATTCCAGTGTATACAAGCCCAGTTGCTTCATTCTTTCAACATATGACTGTCCTGCCACTCCCTCAATAGCAAGAATGTCCTTCTTCAGATTTGGAGACCAAAACTGCACACAATACTCCAGGTGTGGTCTCACTAGAGCCTTGTACAAATGCACAAGGATCTCTTTGCTCTATATTCAACTCTTCTTGTTATGAAGGCCAACATGCCATTAGCTTTAGGTACACAAAATGCTGGAGAAACTCAGTGGGTGCCGCAACATCTATGGAGCGAAGAGCCATTAGCTTTCTTCACTGCCTGCTGACCTTCAGTGACTGATGAACTAGGACACTCACATCTCGTTGTACTTCCCCTTTTCCTAACATGACACCATTCAGATAGTAATCTGCCTTCCTTTTTTTGCCACCAAAGTGGATAACCTCACATGTGTCCACATTAAACTGCATCTGCCATGCATCTGCCCACTCACCTTGTCCAAGTCACTCTGCATCCCCATAGCATCCTCCTCACAGTTCACACTGACACCCAGCTTTGTGTCATCTGCAAATTTGCTAATTACCCCTAATCCCCTCATCTAAATCATCAATGTATATTGTAAATAGCTGCGGTCCCAGCACCAAGCCTTGCGGTACCCCACTAGTCACTGCCTGCCATTCTGAAAGGGATCCTATTCTTTGTTTCCTGTCTGCCAACCAATTTTCTATCCATGTCAGTACACTACCCCCAATACCATGTGCTCTAATTTTGCCCACTAATCTCTTATCTGGGACCTTATCAAAGGCTTTCTGAAAGTCCAGGTACACTACATCCGCTGGCTCTCCATTGTCCATTTTCCTAGTTACATTCTCAAAAAATTCCAGAAGATTAGTCAAGCATGATTTCCCCTTCGTAAATATGAAAAGATTATATCAGTTTCAGGAAGTGTGGTATGTAGGTTTTGTGTGTTGCAAAATGTGTCATAAGGGATCATTTCACAGTTATGGGGAAAAATATGGACCAAAAGAGAGCAGATCTGGAATCCTCATTCTTGAATACAAGACTACAAAGTTTAAACAAAAAAGTGGGTGTTAGGTTGTTGACAGAATGGGCCTTGGGCGTCAGACACAGTTTGGAGACTGAGTATTCCAAAAAAACCTGATGTGTGTGTGAGACATAAAGACTTAAGAAATTATGGAAATGTGCAAAAACTGTACATTGTTTTTTAGGGTGCTTTTAATTGGCCAATATTGATGAGGGTAATATTGAAGGACAAGGGACATGAATTTCTTGACCTGTATGTTTTTGGAAAAATTAAGGAGCCAATTGCCACGGCGGTTTGGGGAACGAGGGTGAATCAAATCGATCAACAGTTGGAGAAGATTTGAGTGATGGGGAACTTCAGGTTTGGGTTAAATTTTTCTTTTTTTCTTTTTCCCTTTACTGTTTCCATTACTGGATTAGATTTTCTAAAATGGAGGAAGTTTACGATTAGTGGTATGTGATGGAATGTGTGTCAGGATAAAGTACAACCAAATATTAAACTGCAACGGAGCAATGGGTGATTATCGGCGAGTATGTTTCAGCTACAATCCCACGTGAGAAAAGAGGCAAAAAGGGAGAGATTGTGGTAAACCCTATGTAGTTTCCACCCATCAGTCACCTTTGATACATTCCAATTGGACTGGATTACTTAAATACTGAAATCTAATGGAATGCTTCTACCCAAAGAGAGTGATTCAACATATGAGGCATTCCATTACGTGTCAGTTTAGTGGGCTGCAAAATATGTCATTGGGATTATTTCAGTTATGAAGAAAAAGATGGACCAAAATAGGGCAGATCTGGATACTCAATTCTTGGAATACACTACTCCAAAGTTGCGGGTGTGGGGGGGGGGGGGGGGGCGGGAGGGTAGGCCGCAAGTGCTGCCGAACCACCACTGGACCACTGGAGCGTCCCCGGTCGTTCCCCCCCCCCCCCCATTCGAGTGTCCCATCCCCATCCGGACGTGACACCGGTCCCGAGGCCCAGCGCGGCCCAGCTCACCTCCGCCTCACCTCCGCCTCTCCCACCGGGCCAACCAACAGCACCAGCGGCCACAAACCCACAGAACCCACAGCCAGCCCAACTTCAGCCCAATCCCGCTCCAACTACAAGTGCCAATTCGCCCACGGCCTCAAGTACAAGTCGTACCTGGGATAGCGGCTCCTCCTCGGGGTTGTGGATGAAGTGGCAGCGGGTACCGTCGGGGCAGAAGCCGGTGGTGTGCAAAGTACAAGCCGTACCTTGCACACCACCGGCTTCTGCCCCAACGGTACCCGCTGCCACTTCATACACAACCCCAAGGAGGAGCGAGGGCCCCGGCCTCACCAGAACGTCAGCCTGGCCTCAGCCTCCTCCGGCCCGGCGCTAGACTGCGCCGCTCTGCAGGCGACCTTCAGCCGCATCCTGGAGTTGGAGCTGGCCCAGACTCTGGGCTTGGGAGTGGGGAGGAGGTTGCTGCTGCCGCCAGCACCACAATCACCAACAGTACCCGCAACCCAGGGGCTGCCCATCTTCAGCAGGATCTCAGTGTCAGGCTGAGGGGAGTGGGGTGGAGGTGGTGGGCTGCTGGCCACAGGCAGAGTCCAGCGGCTGCAAGTCCGGGGCCACCCCACCAGCCCTGAGCCACCCCGGACACCTCCAGACAGGGACGGGACACCTGGAGGGGACGGACCAACAGTAACTCAACAGCACCCGCAGTGACGGAGAGTTGAACCTGACCACGGACGAAATGCAAGCCGGCACACAATGCAGCACCACCATTGCCAAGACTGTTTTATAGCCAGTGACCTATGACCCGGGCATGCGCAGTCAGAATACCGAACTCGCTTATTGGAGCATAAAGTACAGAGGAATCTGGGATTGGAAATACAAAGCTGCAATACATGCGGTTAAGGTGGTAAAAGGTGTGCTTCCCTTCATCTCCTGAGACAGTGTTTCTGAGTTATCAGGTCACATTCCATTAGTGCAATAATTAGTGCAATTCGGTTGGCACAGTGGTGAAGTTTGCTTCATGGCTCCAGAGACCCGGTTTCAGTCCTGACTTCAGGTTCTGTCTGTGTGGGGTTGCACATTCTCCCAGGCTATGTAGATTTGAAGAATTTATGAATTGCATATCTCTGATGATAAGCAATACACAATAGGTGCAGGAGTAGGCTATTCGGCCACTCGAGCCATGATCTGTCTTGGGCTCAGAAATCCTACTCTACTTTCTCTGAAGTTTGAGGAGATGTCACGTGTCGCTACTCTGTTGAACTTCCGTAGGTGTATGATGGAGAGCATAATGACCAAAGATACTGACTGATTGCATCACAGCCTGGTTTAGTACTTTGAATGCTCAAGACTGAAGAAGAGCATGCAGATGGTGGTGGATGGTGTCCTGTCCATCAAGGGTACAGAAGCACACCCTCAAGAGGGCAGCTAATCTCAATCATAGGCCACACTATCCTGGCCATTCTCTCATCTCATTGCCCCCACCAGGAAGGTATCAGACAGAGCTTGAGAACCACGAGCATCAGGTTCAGGAACAGCTTCTCTGCAGCAAGCATTAGGCTCTTGCATCACTCTGCACCATCAACCATAACCCTACCTTGGCACCAAACTATGATGGACTTTGCACTTCTACGGTTACACTGTGTATTTCGATTTGTACAATCAGGGTTGGTTTACAATCATGACTAATAAATGGCGTATTTATTCGTTGTGTTGATGCATTTAATGAGCCCATGAACTACAGCAACTAAAAGCTTCCTTGTGCAAGTGAAAATGAATATAATAATAAAACACTGTTGACACTATCTCTGAAATCTATTTCAGTTTCATTTCTCTTTCACATTGCTGTTTCCCGGCATTAAACCTGCGGTGGTTTCTTTTAATTTCAACCAACACCAAATGGTGCATTGTGTGATGTTGGCTGGTAGCAAGGGGGGTGCGGTGCGTCTAGTGAGTATTCGGTGCATTGTGTGACGTTGGCTGGTAGCAAGGGGGGTGCGGTGCGTCTAGTGAGTATTCCAACCCCTCCCTCCGACTGATGCAACCGGCAGCGACTAGCTCCCTTGTGCGCAGGCGCGGGCTGCTCTTGTCCGTCACGCCGCCGCTCGTCCAATCAGAGAGCGGCTCTGGGTGGTGGTCAATGACGTTCCGGCCCACAAGCCCCGCCCCCCCCCCCAACGGTCTCCTCCTCCTCGCGCCTCCTCATTTATCAGCGGCCGCCGCCGTCGCCGTCACTTCAACTGCTGAAGCCGCTGAGCCGCGAGCACGGACAATGTCTGCCGGAGACGTGTGTCAGGAGACGGCGAAGCTGTCATTAGGTGAGGCCGGTTACCCTGCGCCAGCCACACGGTGCTGCTGAGCCGGGACACCGGGCGGGGCGGGGCGGGGCCGGAGATCAGCGGGGAGCAGCTGGATCGCCGGCCAGCGAGTTTGGCTCGTCTACTCCTCTATGGGGGTGGTGGTGGTGACGGGGGGGGGGCGGGACTGTCGCCTTTCACAGGCGGCCACGGCTCCTACCCCGGCCCCGGCCCCGCCTGGGTGGGCGATCCGCTGCCGGTCACCTTCCGCGCTGGTTTCCCTTCCTCTTGCCCCCCGCCCCGGTAAAATGACGGCGCGACCAAGCGGGTTGATCTAGTTCGTGTTGGCCGCCGGGCACCGGCTAACTCCCATTGCATTTAGACACAAAATGCTGGAGTAATTCAGCGGGACAGGCAGGAATTTCGTGTCAAGACCCTTCAGACCGTTTTGGGTGAGTGGGCAGATGCATGGCAGATGCAGTATAGAAACATAGAAATTAGGTGCAGGAGTTGGCCATTCGGCCCTTCGAGCCTGCACCGCCATTCAATATGATCATGGCTGATCATCCAACTCAGTATCCTGTACCTGCCTTCTCTCCATACCCTCATTTTAAATGATCAGCCATGATCATATTGAATGGCAGCTACCTCGAACGACCGAATAGCCCACTCCTGCACCTATTTTTCTATGTTTCTATTTGGTCCAAACACCAGACATGGTGCGACTAGTGTAGATGGGGCCTCTTGGTCGGCATGAGCAAGTTGGGATAAAGAGCCTGTTTCCGTGCTTTCTGACTCGTGTTCGTGCCTGTATTGCCCAGACTTCTGTTATTCTCCCCATCCCTCCTGGACAGAACAGAGCCAGAGGTCCTGTGGTTGATTAGTTAGTGTGTCAGGGGTTATGGGGAGAAGGCTAGATAATGGGGTTGAGAGAGAAAGAAAGATCAGCAATGATTGATTGGCGGAGTAGACTTGAAAGGCAGAATGGGTTAATTCTGCTCCTTGAACTTATGGTTGTTGCAATTCATCCGATCAGATCCTCATCTAGCACATCATCCTTAACATTTCTGCTTATCTGCAATGAGATTTCTAATGTGTAAGAGGGAACTACAGGTGCTGGTTTAAACCGAAGATACACACAAAAAGCTGGAGTAACTCAGTGAGACAGGCAGCATCTCTGGAGTGACATTTCAGGTTGAGACCCTTCTTCAGACTGGTTAAGGATAAGGGAAACAAGAGATATAGACGGAGATGTGGAGAGATAAAGAACAATGAATGAAAGATTTAAAAAAGTAATGATGATAAAGGAAACAGGCCATTGTAAGCTGTTTGTAGAGTGAAACTGCGAAGCTAGTGCGACTTGGGTTGGGGAGGGATAGAGAGAGATGGAATGCCGGGTCTACCTGAAGTGAGAGAAATCAATATTCATACCGCTGGGCTGTAAGCTGCTCAAGCAAAATATGAGATGCTGTTCCTACAATTTGCTTTTAGCCTCACTCTGACAATGGAGGAGACTGAGGACAGAAGGGTCCGTGTAGGAATGGGAAGGAGAATTAAAGTGTCCAGCAACCGGGATATCAGGTTGGTTCACGCGGGCTGAGCGAAGGTGTTCTGCTGCGGGGGGACCTCATTGAAACTTACAGAATAATAAAAGGCATAGAGTCAATGTGGAAAGGATGTTTCCACTGGTGGGGCAGTTTAGGACTAGAGGTCAGCCTCAGAATTAAAGAGTGCTCTTGAAGAAAGGAGGTGAGAAGGAACTTCTTTAGTCAGAGGGTAGTTAATCTGTGGAACTAATTGCCATAGAGGGCTGTGGAGGCCGTCGGTGGATATTTTTAAGGCAGAGATAAATTATGGGGACAAGGCAGGAAAATGGGATTACATACTGTGAAGCCATGTGTCCCAAACATTATGGCGCCCTGAAATGGGTGGACTATGTATAAACACTGCTGTAATTTCTGCATGGTGAAACCAAAATATATTAAAATAGCCTTTATTAAAATCTGACAACGTGCACTTTAACAATTTGTGATTGTTTCTATTACAAATCTCAAATTGTGGAGTACAGAGGTGAATAAATAAATGATGGGTCTTTGTCCCAAACACTATGGAGGGCACTGGGTAGTATTAAATGAAATTATTTAGTTATCAGCATAACTAATCAAGTGTGATGAAACGGTTCAAGGTTGCTTGATTATCAAACAGTTATGCTATTTAATATATCTCATAAAATAATTTGGTAGGGTTCCAGTTTTTAAGTCACTTGCTTTGAAGGACACTAATGTTGAAGAAATCATTCATAAAAGCATAATCATAAGGATGCTGGAAGCGGAATCAGAATGTTGATGATAGGGACCATAGATGCTGGAATCTTCGGCAAAAATCAAAGTGCGGGAGGAACGCATTGAGTCAACCAGCAACTATGAAGGGAAATAGACAGATTTTTCTGGTCAGGACCCATCTTTAAACACACAATGCAAGACTGAATGCTGCCTGACCTGCTGAATTCCTCCAGCAGTTTTTTTTTGTTCTACTAACTTTGATTTTGGGCCATAAGCAGTAAAGAATTTGTTTAAATTATAAATGAATGATTCAATGAATATTGAGAGGGTTGCTCTCAAAAGTCGGCAGAAAATCCACATAGTCAATGTCTGTTGCATTACCCTTAATCATTTTAGTTATCTCCTCAATCTTAAAACATGACCTTCCCCCCCCACTCCTCCTTGGAATGCCACTGGCCAGACCTCCAGTCAATATAACAATCTTTCACCAATACATGACAGAAAAGCATTGTTCACAAGCTTTGGCAGAAAAGTAGAGTATTCCGGGTAATTATGGCAAAAGATACTTAGGGATAGGACCTACCCATATCTGGAAAAGCAGAGACTTATTTGCGGTGGTGGGAGAGGTCATGTTTTAAGATTGCTGGATTAGGATTTTTAAGGAGGTAACTAAGATGATTAAAGCCCCTGTCCCACTTAGGAAACCTCTGGTGACCTTGCCCTTGACCCAAGGTTTCCATGAGGTCGCCAGGGGTTTTGGTCACTCTCCATAATGGTCGAAAGTGGTTTCTGTGTGATCGAGGCTTCATTTAGGTTGCTTCGATTGTTTCAACAAAATCAAAACCGGTCTTGACTAAAAATAGGTTGCCGCTTGGTCGAAGCCAGTGGAGTGGGGTCGCTATTTACTTTCAGGCAGTCGAAGGCAATCTCCTTAACTGACTGGCCATTTTGATTGGCTCATTGGAGTTTTCAGGACTTAGAAGACCCGCCGGTAGGTAAAATGCCCGTTAAATTTATTAAACTTCTTATAACTGTCTCCACCCCTTCGTCTTCCTTTTCATCGCTCTTCCGCTCTCCATGGCCCCCACCTTCGCAATGTGTTTGTGTGTGTGTGTGTGTGTGTGTGCGCGGTAGGTAGGTAGCAAAGATCCTATAGGATCTTTGGTTGGTAGATGCAGCTCAAGCTTTGGTTGATCCAGGTCGAGGCTTTCCAGGCGAGTGACCAAAACCTCCGGCAACCTCATGGAAACCTTGGGTCACGAGCAAGGTCACCAGTGGTTTCCGTTCAGGTTTCCTAAGTGGGACAGGGGCATAAGGGTAATGCAGCAGACATTGACTACGTTGATTTTCATAAGACTTTTGAGAGCAACCCTCTCAATATTCATTGAATCATTTATTGATGTTAAACTGATCCAGAAGATTAAGACACATGAGATCCATCAAGACTTGAATGGCCATAGATGACAGAAGGTATTGGTGAAAGATTGTTATATTGACTGGAGGAGATGAAATGTAGGTGGTTTGATGAGTAAATGTATAGACAATACAAAAATTGGTAGAGTTGTGGATGGTGAGGAAAGTTGTCAAATAATTCAGTGGGATATTGTCAAGTTTGTCATAAAATTATGGTGAAGTACAGGAATAATGAAAATCTTGCTTGCAGCTGCATCACAGCCACATTGACTCAACCACCACATGAAACATATAAGCAAGTCCATTGTAATGTTGAGGTAGGAATGATGTTGTAGGGTTGTGTAAAGAAGTCAAGTCTGGCACACTTGTAACTTTACTGAGTATTTAATAAAGGCACATGTAAGGCACGTCCCAGTACTGACTGCATCTAGTCTTCAGGCGTACTGGAACCAGGGGAGGAGCAAGGGGAAGATATCACAATTATACTGAGATAACTAAGGTGTGGTTAGTGGTATTGAGGTAGCTACATTATAGGTTGCATGCATAAACCATCTACAGGTTGGTTCAAGAATCCATAATGTGGACAATGGAAATGTGGGCAGGAACTAGCTGACGGTGTTCTCTCTGGACCATTGTGAGATGACATGTAAAAGAAGATTATACTGTAAACGGGAGAGTGTTTAGAAGCTTTATATAGTATAGAACATTTGGGGTGCAAGTTCACAGCTCCCTGAAAGTGGCAACACAGGTGAGAGGGTGTTAAAAGCAGATCAACAACATGCTTGTCTTGATTAGTTGGGGTGTTGAATATAAAAGTCAGAAAGTCGTGCTGTAGCTGTATAAAACTTTGGTCACGAGTATTGTGTGCAGTTCTGTTCGCCCCATTTCAGGATGGATGAGGCAACTTCTGAGAGGATACAGATAACGTTCACTACTATTTTCCCTGGATGAGAAAACATTAGCTAGAAGGAGAGTATGTCTCTTAGTTTGTTTTCTCCAGCCTATTTGTGTGCTGTACATTTTGGTTCTATGTACACTGAAAAAAACTTTAAAAAATAAGACTTTGATTTTGACATTTCACAGGTGAATTATATTCCTCTGATCGTAAAGGAGATGATGAAATTGGAACAGGAACAAAAGAAAAACCATTTAAAACAGCCCTCAGGGTAAGATTTCAATCAGTGATGTGCTGAAAATAATTACTGTTTCCATGAAAATGCATCTCAATAATTTATTGTTTCTGCACATTTTTTATAGGCCTTACAAACAGTAAAGAAGGAACCATTTCCAACTATTTATGTTGATTCCCAAAAAGAAAATGAGGTAAATGCAAGTTTTTTTGTAACAAAGTCGTGCAAAATATACACTAGCATCTCCTTGTTATAAAGCAACATGATTTGTTTGAATGGGTAATATGGCTGCATAAAATGGTGGTATCTTATTCTGAAACTGAGCAATATGCTTGACATCTGGTTTGTGGTCTTGTTTGGAGATGGGAATGGAGGTTTGAACTGATCAATAGGAAATGTAAACTCATTTGGATAGTTGTTAGTGTAAATTAGAATATAATGTATTCATAATCAAGCCAGAAAGGTTTTGAAGGCAACCAAGACAAAAATAGTATAACACCAAGGCAAAAACACTGTCCCTTTGCACTTCCGATTTCTGAATCGTCTCCCCAAAAGTCTGTGCCTTTATTCCTACTACCAAAATGCATGAGTGCACACTTTGCTATGCTGTATTCCATCTGCCACTTCCTTGCCTATTATTCCAACCTGTCCAAATCCTTCTGCTGTGTCCATACTTTCTTTACACTACGTACCCCTCCAACTATCTTCGTGTCATCAGCAAACCTGGCCACAAAACCTTCAATTCCCTCATCGAAATCATTGATGTACGTCGTGAAGAGTTGCAGCTCCAGCACCAATCTCTGCGGAACACCACTAGTCACTGACAACCAATCAGAAAAGCCCGCTTTATTCCCATTCTTTGCCTTCTGCAATTCCGCTAACCATCTATCCACGCTTGTATCTTCCCTCTGATGTCATGGGCTCATCTTTTTTAGCAACCTTACTTGTGGCACAATTTCAAAGGCTTTATGAAAATCCAGGTAAACAACGTCCACGTAAAGTTCCTGCGTCATCCAAATTATTCCCGCTAACTCCTGTCATTGCTGCTCCATCATCATTCCTGCTAGGGCCCCTTTCCAATCAACTTTAGCCACCTCCCTCATGCCTCTGTAGTTACCTTCACTCAACAATAATACTGACACATGTATGAAGGAACTGCAGATGCTGGTTTAAACCAAAGATAGACAGATGCTGGAGTAACTCAGCAGCATCCAATAATACCGACACATCTGATTTCATCTTTCCCCTCAAACTGCAGGTTGAATTTTATCATATTACTAGACCAAGTAGGACCCGTTGGGTCCCGTCCCCTCAACGTGCGATTGCGGGGCGGCCTGCTGCGTCACACACACACTAACCATCCACACACACACACACACACACACACACACAGGAACATGCCGAATTTCCTCGGTCTTCGAAGGAAGTAGAGGTGTTGGTGTACCTTCATGGCTGTTTCTACATGTCTAGCCCAGGATATGTTGCCAGTGATATTTACTCCTAGAAACTCGCAGATTTCAACCATCTCTACTTTGGCGCCGTCAATGTATACTGGGCTATGTGTACAGCTTTGCTTCCTGAAGTTGATCACCATCTCTTTTGGCTTGCTCACATTTGAGAGCAAGGTTGTTGCTTGATACCAGGTATCCTTCCTGTAGTCCATCTCATCATTATTTGATATCCACCTACTACGGTGGTGTTATCCACAACCTTGTAAATTGAATTGAAATAGTACTTAGCTACACAGTCACTGCTCAGTTATTTCCACAGGAAGATATTCTATTTATTTTGGGTCACTATTTACCGTGAAAGTGCAAGGTGAGAGAAGGGGAAAATAAAGTGATAGAAGTGAGTACTGAGATTTTGTTAATGGTGATGCAATGGTGTAGCTATGATGACTCCATTTAACAATTTTGTCTTTCAGCGCTGGGAAATTATATCAAAATCACAAATGAAAAGTATTAAAAAGCTTTGGCACCGTGATCAAATAAAGACTGCAGAAAAATGTACAAAAGAGGTAAACAAAATGTAACTGTTATGTGCACTTTCTTTGACCTTTCCTGCATTGGATGATTTAAATTGGTTTTAGTGCTTGCTTTTGTATCTAGCCTATTAGGCTATTTCCAGATAATTTTTATAATATGGTGATTGAGGTAAAGCAATGTTAACTGCATTTTGTACCGACTCAATTAAATGTGAAAATTTGCAATATTTTGGCAGGCATCAGTGCAAAACACCTTTTCTTTTCTCTTCCCCCCCTCCCCAATCTCAGAAAAACAGCACCAATTTGCACATCATATTATCTATGCAAATTAAATAAATGTCATGACAATTAATGTATAATGGTAAGAGCCATGATTAAGAGAACTCGTTTGGTCTTGAATTTGTGCCACCTGTTCTTTTATATCTGACCAGAGGGGCAATTCTGATTTAATGCCCAACAGGCAACAACTCAACAATCTAGTTTGCATCCATTATTGAAATTATTTTTCTGGCTAGTTGTGAGCTTAAAGGGCCTGTCCCACTTAGGCGACTTTTTAGGGGAGTGTAGGAGACTGTGCTCGCCTCATGGTTGCCACATGTTCGCTGGTGAGTCTCCTTCATGGTTGCAAGGAGTTCCTGCATTCTGGGAACTAGTCGCGGCCTCGGTATGGTCGCCAACATTTTTTCTACTAAAATTTGTCGCCATGGAGAAAATCGATAATCCTGTAGTCGTAGGTGCAGTGGTAGTGGGGTCGCCATATAGTTGTAGGTAGTCGAGGTAGTCTCCTTTGCTGACCGGGCATTTTCATTGGCTCATTGGAGAAAAAAAAGTAAGCACGTAAAAACGTCAGAACCAAGGAAAACCGACCGGTAATGTTAAATGCCTGTCAAACTTCACAGCTGTGTATCTCTGGCTTATTAAAAGTAGTCTGGATTCTTAAAAGTGTCTCCACTCCTCCTTCCTCCGCACTTCTCCCCGCCCCCACCCCCCACTCTTTTAAAGGAATTACCGTACACTGAGCTTCCTGTTCATCGCGGTGTGAATTTCAGACAGCGCTCCCCCGCTTTCCCAGGCCCTGGCCTTTGCGATGTGTTTGTGTGTGTGTGTTCCACTCTTGACACTCACCGTTCCAGTTCCCGGTTTTTCAGGCGAGTGTCGCGAGCTTGACAGTCGCTGGAAGTCCGCTGAGAAATTGCCTAAGCGGGACAGGCCCTTAAGTTGCTCGGGTGCTCTTTCAGACAAGGTGTGAATGCCACCACAAATCTGAGGTTCAATGGTTTTAATTTAGAATAAATATTTCTTATTAGGATAGGTTTAATCAAATGCATTCTATTGGAAAAAAAACTATTGCTTCCTTAATTACTGGCTGTCTGAGTTTAAATGGAACAATTTGGAATAATTTGATATCCAAATAGGTACATTGCATGAGTCGTATGGGGAAATTGAATGTCTGGTGCTTTTGAGGCTGGTCTGCACATTAAATTGGAATTTAACAAACTCTTGGGAAATTTAAGCTGAATTCTTTCGCGTAACAAAACCTACATAAATCTGTTGAGATTTGGAGTTGATTTCAATTTTATATTGCACTTGATAATTTAGAATTAAAACTTCCTGGTTTTGCAATTTTATACCATGTGAAGATGAACTACAAAGCTTTTGTCTAGGATTTCCTTTTACATGTGCAATGAATAGCAGCTGTGTTTGATGTAGATTTTTTAATTTATGATTTTTGCTCTGTTGTGCAGCAGATTTTGAATGAATAACAGTGAGTGGTACAATATAAAACGCAAGTTTTCAATTACAACTTGCCATGTAATTTAACTTGAAAGGAGTCTAATCAGACTTTAAGAATACAAAACACAATGTTAGGTTTCATAGCATCGGTGAGGAGCGAGTAAAATAATAGATTAAGAAGGGTATCGGAACTGAGGCACTAAATTATTGTGATAGATTGCTGCCATACCATTTTGAGAAAAAGAAAGGAACAAATGCAATGGGCTTGAGGTTGGGAAGACGTTTCCACTTCCAGGAGTATCCAAACGCTAAGAGCCAGAAATAAGAGATCCAAAAGGAGAAACATAGAAAATAGGTGCAGGAGTAGGCCATTCGAGCCTGATCATGGCTGATCATCCAACTCAGTATCCTGTACCTGCCTTCTCTCCATACCCCCTGATACCTTTAGCCACAAGGGCCACATCTAACTCCCTCTTAAATATAGCTAATGAACTGGCCTCAACTACCTTCTGTGGCAGAGAGTTCCAGAAATTCACCACTCTCTGTGTGAAAAATGTTTTTCTCATCTCGGTCCTAAAAGATTTCCCCCTTATCCTTAATACTTTGACCCCTTGTTCTGGACTTCCCCAACATCGGGAACAATCTTCCTGCATCTAGCCTGTCCACCCCCTTAAGAATTTTGTAAGTTTCTATAAGATCCCCCCTCAATCTTCAAAATTCTAGCGAGTACAAGCCGAGTCTATCCAGTCTTTCTTCATATGAAAGTCCTGACATCCCAGGAATCAGTCTGGTGAACCTTCTCTGTACTCCCTCTATGGCAAGAATGTCTTTCCTCAGATTAGGAGACCAAAACTGTACGCAATACTCCAGGTGTGGTCTCACCAAGACCCTGTACAACTGCAGTAGAACCTCCCTGCTCCTATACTCAAATCCTTTTGCTATGAATGCTAACATACCATTCGCTTTATTCACTGCCTGCTGCACCTGCATGCCTACTTTCAATGACTGGTGTGCCATGACATCCAGGTCTCGTTGCATCTCTCCGTTTCCTAATCGGCCACCATTCAGATAATAGTCTACTTTCCTGTTTTTGCCACCAAAGTGGATAACCTCACATTTATCCACATTATACTGCATCTGCCATGCATTTGCCCACTCACCCAGCCTATCCAAGTCACCTTGCAGCCTCCTAGCATCCTCCTCACAGCTAACACTGCCCCCCAGCTTCGTGTCATCCGCAAACTTGGAGATGTTGCATTCAATTCCCTCGTCCAAATCATTAATATATATTGTAAATAGCTGGGGTCCCAGCACTGAGCCTTGCGGTACCCCACTAGTCACTGCCTGCCATTCTGAAAAGGACCTGTTTACTACTACTCTTTGCTTCCTGTCTGCTAGCCAGTTCTCTATCCACATCAATACTGAACCCCCAATACTGTGTGCTTTAAGTTTGTATACTAATCTCTTATGTGGGACCTTGTCGAAAGCCTCCTGAAAGTCCAGATATAACATCCACTGGTTCTCCCTTATCCACTCTACTAGTTACATCCTCGAAAAATTCTATAAGATTCGTCAGACATGATTTACCTTTCATAAATCCATGCTGACTTTGTCCAATGAATTCACCACTTTCCAAATATGCTGCTATCCCATCTTTAATAACTGACTCTAGCAGTTTCCCCACTACCGATGTTAGACTAACTGGTCTGTAATTCCCCGTTTTCTCTTTCCCTCTCTTTTTAAAAAGTGGGGTTACATTAGCTACCCTCCAATCCTCAGGAACTACTCCAGAATCTAAAGAGTTTTGAAAGATTATCACTAATACATTCACTATTTCTGGGGCTACTTCCTTAAGTACTCTGAGAATTATCAAATAATTAATGATCAGTTAGAATGGTGTGTGCGTGGGTTTGGGGTGGGGGAGAAAAGAAGAACTGACAATGCTGGAAACACTCATCAGGTCACTCACCATCAGTGGAAAGAGAAATGGAGTTAATAGTAAAGGTAGTTGACCTTTTCATTGGTTCTGATGAAGCATTCTTTGCCTGAAATTGTATGTGCTTTCATGCTCTTGTGGCTCACTGCCCCACCCAATCATGCTTCCGAGTAGTTCAAGGATTTTCTTTTCAGATTTTCAGCATATGCAATTAATTGTGTTAATAATTTGGGTCTGATGGCATTGAGTGAAATTTGTGCCAAAGTATCTACATAATTAGTCATGTGCCCCTTTTCTGTACTGCATGTGCCACGTAATATGCAAAGGCTTAGATGGTGGCATTTGGAGTTATTTCAACAATTGTAGATTATTTATGGTGGCAAGAGGAAGAACTGCATTTTACAGTATTGTGATACAAACACTTGAAAACTTCCTTTCTAACAGCAAGAAGATGCATTGCGTCGGGAGATGAATCTGGAAGAGGCCAAAAAGATAGTTATTACACTGGACCCTAGTCTTGCAGAGCCATGTCAGGTAATTGGTAATCTATTGATGTTCAGTAATTGCATGATGTATTTATATTTTATTGCAATTCTGCATCCCTCCATATCCAGTTATGAATGATGATGGCCTTTTAAACAGCTAATCAGGCAAGATAGCAGCAAGAACATGCCTGTCATCAATGAGGTTCAACATAGCATGGGATTTCTAAAGAAAAAGCTTCACTCCAAATATGATAAATAGATTATCTTTCTCAGCTTCTGACTGAACATTTCCTTCACATCCAATCACATAGAAGCCCATTTTCAGCCAATTTTATTTTCTCCATATAATATCAGGAGATGGCTATGAGCACTGAATTTTCACTGGATTTATCCAAATCAGATAATTTCTACCCAGTTAATCCAATCTCACCAACAAATTGTTGGAAGCCAATGCTGATAGTGTTCACAGCATTTTCAAGTCGTACTTACAATAACCTACTTGTCCATGGCCAGTTTGAGTTTTTAACTTCAGACCTTGTCATAGCTTTGGTTCAAACGTGACAATATTTGACCAAGTGTGGCATTTTGGTATTGTCATCAATGATTTGTATTTAATAAAAAGTTGCAGGTTGCATATAACCATTCATGTGACTCTATTGGCCACTATACATCAATCTAGCGAACTTTTTAAGTGGTGCCAGAATGCTGTCTTGTCAAAAAAGCACTAATCCCAGTAAAAGTGGAGTCACAACTTGCACACAGGAAGATGGTTGTGGTTATTAAACGGTAATCATTTCGGCCCCAGGACATTAATATTGGGGTTTTTGAAGCCATTTTCTAAAACCAACAATTTTCAATTGTTTCACCAATAACCATCCTGTCAGAAGGTCAGAAAAAAAGATAACAGCTGATGGCTCTGCAACTTTAAATGTCAAAAAGATGACATAATCCCTAAACACCAATAGTAATGACACAATTTGCTAATAGTCTTCTTCAATGCCATTGTTGTTGCAAAGTCCCCACTGTTATTATCTGGAGGGGCACCATTGACCAAAAACTCAACTAGATCAACCTTATAATTACCTTAGCCACGAGAGTAGGTCAGAAGCTGGGTAACTTGCAGTGACCGATTCACCCATTAACACCCCAAGGCCATACCATCTAAGGCACAAGTTGGATAAATTATGTTTAGAGTCGTAGTACTTACAACGTGGAACTAGGCCATTTGGCTCACCACATCCATGCTGATCCCCCGTCCTTGTTACTCTTATCCTGTGTAACCGTCTATGTGTAGGCAATTTAAGTGTTTGGCTAGACTCTTAAATGCTGTAAGTGATTCTGCTTCCACCCCCCTCCAGCAATACTTTCCAAGTACCTGTCATTCTCATAGTGGAATAAGGTCCACTTGCCTGCATGAGCACAACTCCAATAACTCTCAAAAGCTTAACACCAAACATGACAAAACACCTGCTTAATTGGAACCCAGTTCACCACCATAGAAAGATGCATAGTAGAAAGCCTCCTTTTTGGATGCATCACAGGTTTGTTTGGTCACAGCTCTACCTAAGACTGTAAGAAATTAGAGAGTTGTAGATGTAACCCAGTCCATTGCATAGATCAGCTTCCCAATCATTGATTCCATCTGCACTTTCTGAAGCCAACATTCAGAAGGACCTTGTTTCACCTATGTCATTTCCACTTCTCACCTCTCCTGTCATGCAGAAGATACAAAAGCTTGAAAGTATGTACCAGATCGGACTACTGAACAGTCGTTCCATTAGCCAGTGTGTAGTCCAGGTCTTCCAATGTGTCTCATTGTGGCCCTTGGGCTTTATCTCTAACTGTGTTGCTATGTGCAGGCATGATATTCTTCCAATTTAAATTTGAATTCAGATTTATTTATTTTTTGCTGTCCAATCAGCCGCTGTCGTCATGGGCGTCACGTCCAATCACATTATGCGCTCCGTACCAGTCACTTGGCGGCCAATCGTCCGCTATCTCTAAGGGGGCTGCGTCCCTTCACCGACCAGCTTCCCTTAAATTCCGCTTCGGCCTATATTTCTTTAATCAGCCGCTGTCTCCAACAGTGTTTCATCCCATCACTGACCAGCTTCTCTTAAAATTCCCGTCCAATCGACAAATCGGTCTCCTGCCGTTCAATCAGCCGCTGTCTCCAAGGGCGTTGCATCCAATCACATAAAGCATCGATCACTCGGCAGCCAACCAGACGCAGTCTCCGACGGGCATTGCGGCCAATCATCGACCAGCTTCCCTTACTGAAGCAGAAGATGGCTGCAGAAGCCAAGAGAAAGGAACATGTTAGCAGCTCAACTGGCAAGAAAGGGAAGCCATTTTGAGTAAATTTACAAAAAATAAAGTGTCAGGCAAAGAGGAAGTCAAACTAGAGTTTAGGTAATTTTACTTATGTCATCGATTTTTCTGTGCTGTTTGCACATAGTGCTAGGCAAAGAGACGTTTCAGGTAACATTTTTTATAAAGATTTTTTTGGCTGTATGAAGTCATTTATTTAATGAAATATTTATCTTTTAGACATTAGACAATAGGTGTAGGAGTAGGCCATTCGGCCCTTCGAGCCAGCACCGCCATTCAATGTGATCATGGCTGATCATCCCCAATCAGTACCCCGTTCCTTCACCCCATATCCCCTGACTCAGCTATTTTTAAGAGCCCAATCTAGCTCTCTCTTGAAAGCATCCAGAGAACCTGCCTCCACCGCCGAGGCAGAGAATTTCACAGACTCGCCACTCTCTGTGACAAAAAGTGTTTCCTCGTCTGTGTTGTAAATGGCCTACTCCTTATTCTTAAACTGTGGTCCCTGGTTCTGGACTCCCTCAACATCGGGAACATGTTTCCTGCCTCGAGCATGTCCAAGCCCTTAACAATCGGGTCTTGGTCAGCATGGATGAGTTGGGTCAAAAATCCTGTTTTTATGCAGTATCGTTCTGATGACTAACATCATAGGATAAGATGTGCAGTTGCTTTAGGTGCTAAAACCTGGATCAAAACTCAAACTGCTGAAGGAACCCGGTGGATGAAGCAGCATCTGGAAATGTGGAGCGTTAATCTAATATTTCAATCATGTCGCCTCTACGTTTCATCCATCGCAAAGCTATCGTCGCCTATGCAACCTTTGATCGTGGCAAACTGGCCTTTCCAAACATCAATCAAGTTTTTCTTAACTACTTCCAAAGCATTAACATCCTCCACCAAATATCTCACCATTGCCATATAGAACTAATAATGATAAATTAATAAATGTTAATAATCAATAACATGCTGTCTGCTGTTCTAATTGCTGTGCAGTCTGTCACCCTTTGGATGATAGGATGTTTTTTCTTTAATTTTCCTACCAAAATGGAGAATTTCACATTTTCCCACAATCTACTCAATTTTCCAGATATGGTCCACAGTTTATACCACTTGGTAGCTCCTACAGGTCCTCTTCACAAAATAGTTGTTCCCTGAAAGAGATAGGAAAGTATTTAACTACCCCAAAACCTATTTCTATTCAGTTGGTGGTAATGTGGGGTTTGCAGGCAGATAAAAGGCTAGTTTGGCACCAAGATAGGACGTGATCAGTTTTATTTTCTGCTGTAGATTTGTGTTAATAAGCAGCAATGGATATACAGAAAACAGAAAATTCTATTACAATTGTTGAAGACATCAAAAATAAAAGGAAACAAAAGTACTTATGAATAAAAGGAAATTGTAACAATTCAATTCTGTGATTCCCTGGACAGCATTAATTAAAAAAAATCTGGCCCATTATACAGTAAATTCATTGGTAATTTTTTTGTCAAATAATGATTTTTGTTCCACATCCGATTTCTTGATTTGATTTTCTCAAAACAGTGTGTAAGTAAGCTCCCTATATTTGCAGTTTTCGTTAAGTTTACATATTAGGGTCAATATTGGGTTTCTTTTCTTCATAGATAAAAATCAGAGACACAAAAGCAAGTCGAGGAAAGCGAGTGAAAGTCTTTGGCTGGGTGCACAGGTTACGTAAACAAGGTGAGTTTTCTGTCTTTTAAATAATTTATAAATGAATCACAGGGAAGTGATATTGAGCGACAAATAAAACCGGTACCTCCCTGGCAGCTATCGGAGTCTCGGGTCAAGAGACATTGGGTTTAATTAGCTCGATTCTACATCTCGATCTTATAAGCTCATAAGTAATAGGAGCAAAATCAGGCCACTAGTCCCATCAAGTCTACTCCAACATTCAATCATGGCTGATATCTCTTCCTCCTAAACCTATTCTCCTGCCTTCTCCCATAACCCTTGACACCCATACTAATCAAGAATCTATCTATCTCTGCCTTAAAAATATCCATTGACGGCCTCCACAGCCTTCTGTGGCAAAGAATTTCACAGATTCGCCACCCTGACTAAATAAATTCCTCTTCATCTCCTTCCTGTACAAACGTCCTTTAATTCTGAGGTTATGAGCTCTGGTCCTAGACTCTCCCACCAGTGGAAACATCCTCTCCACATCGGAAAGGCTATCCAAGCCTTTCACTATACCATAGGTTTCAATGTGGTCCCCCCCCCCCCCCCCTCATCCTTTTAAACTCCAGCGAGTACAGGCCCAGTGCTGTCAAATGCTCATATGTTACACTCATTCCTTGGATCATTCTTGTAAACCTCCCCTGAACCCTCTCCAGAGCCAGCGCATCATTCCTCAGATATGGTGCCCAAAATTGCTCACAATACTCCAAATGCGGCCTGACCAGTGCCTTTTAAAGCCTCAATTACATCCCTGTTTTTGTATTCTAGCCTTGAAATAAATGCTAGCATTGCATTTGCCTTCTTTACTACCGATTCGTCTGGCAAATTAACTTTTTGGGGAATCCTGCACCAGCACTCCCATATCCTTTTGCGCTTATCCTTCTGGATTCTCTCCCCATTTAGAAAATAGTCTAAACCTTTATTCCTACTACCAAAATGCATGATTCTACACTTTGCTACACAATATTTCATCTGACACTTCTCTGCCCACTCTCCCAACCTGTCCAAATACTTCTGCAGAGTCCCTGCTTTCTCTACATTACTTGCCCCTCCACCTATTTTCGTATCATTCAAACCTTCAATTCCCTCATCCAAATCATTGATGTACAACGTGAAGAGTAGAGGTCCCAGCACCGATCCCAGCGAAACTCCGAGACCGACCCCTGCAGAACTCTGAGCCAATATCATTTTTTACTATCGTGTTGATCTAAATATCCATATACATTGGGATTCCTTTTCAATAATTCATTTGAATTCTGCAGTTAGTAGGTATCAATGAAAGAGCATAAAGTTGCATATTATAAAAGTTAAATCAACATTGATAACAATGGTCTAGAGGGATGTGGGCCAAACATGAGCAAATAGGACCAGCTTACATGGGGCGGCTTGGTTGGCATGGGCTAGTTTTATGTTGTGTGACTATTATTGTAACATTATCATGAAACTTGGATATTATATGCTGCTTTCTTAGAATTTTATATGTTGATTTTTATTTTAGTCTTTATTCTTGGCCATTTTAGACTATAGTGTTTTAGTCTAGTCTGGGATCAATTGTCATTAATAATGTTAGCACTTCATAAGTTCTAGGAGCAGAATTAGGGCATTCAGCCCATCAAGTCGACTCCATCGTTCAGTCATGGCTGATCTGTCTCTCCCTCTCAACCCCATTGCCCCATAACCTCTGACACCCTAACTAATCAAGAATCTGTCAATCTCCGCCTTAAAAATATCCGTTGACTTGACTTCTACAGTCATAAGGAATAGGAGTAGAATTATGCCATTCGGCTCATCAAGTCTACTCCACCATTCAATCACGGCTGATCTATCTCTCCGAACACCATTCTCCTGCTTTCTCCTCATAACCTCTGAACCAATCAAGAATCTATGCTGTAAAATTATCCACATACTTGGCCCCTGCAGCCATCTGTGGCTAAGAGGTACAGGCCCAGTGCTGACAGACGCTCATCTCCAGAGCTAGCACATCCTTCCTCAGATATGGTGCCCAAAATTGCTCACAATATTCCAAAGGCGGCCTTACTTGCGTCTTTTAGAGCCTCAACGTTACATCCCTGTTTTTGTATACAAGCCTCCTTGAAATAAATGCTGGGATTGAGTTTGCATTCTTTACTGTCTGTCTATTGCCATCTGTGGCAATGATTTCTACAGATTCACCACCCTCTGACTAAATTCCTCCTGATCTTTCTAAAAGTACCTCCCTTTATTCGGAGGCTATGACCTCTGGTCCTAGACTCTTCCACTAGTGGAAACATCCTCTCCACAATCACTATGCAGGCCTTTCACTAGTCGATAAGTTTCAATGACATCTCCCCCCCCCCCCCCCCATATCTTCTGCTTTCTGTTTTCTTTTTGCAATATCTGAGTCAATAATAATAATAATGGATGGGATTTATATAGCGCCTTTCTAATACTCAAGGCGCTTTACATCGCATTATTCATTCACTCCTCAGTCACACTCGGTAAGACACTAGACAAGTAAGTTAGTAATTAAGTTTATTGGCCAAGTATTCACAAAGAAGGAATTTGCCTTGGTGCTCCGCCCACAAATAAAAACATGACATACAGTGACAGTTACGAATGACTCAGAAAACACTAAACATTAATAATAATAATAATAATAAAACACCATTGATCAAGCATGCGAACCAACCCTGACTCCACTATCTTTAAGAGCCCTGTCTAGCTCTCTTGAAAGTATCCAGAGAACCGGCCTCCACCGCCCTCTGAGGCAGAGAATTCCTCAGACTCACAACTCTCTGTGATGAAAAAGTGTTTCCTCGTCTCCGTTCTAAATGGCTTACCCCTTATTCTTAAACTGTGGCCCCTGGTTCTGGACACCCCCAACATCGGGAATATGTTTCCTGCCTTTAGCGTGTCCAAACCCTTAACAATCTTATATGTTTCAAGAAGATCCCCTCATCCTTCTAAACTCCAGAGTGTACAAGCCCAGCTGATCCATTCTCTCAGCATATGACAGTCCTGCCATCCTGGGAACTAACCTTGTAAACCTACGCTGCACTCCCTCAATAGCAAGAATGTCCTTCCTCAAATTAGGGGCCCAAAGCTGCACACAATACTCCAGGTTGGTCTCACTAGGGCTCTGTACAACTATATAACCATATAACAATTACAGCACGGAAACAGGCCATCTCGACCCTTCTAGTCCGTGCCGAACACATAATCTCCCCATGTCCCATATACCTGCGCTCAGACCATAACCCTCCATTCCTTTCCCATCCATATAACTATCCAATTTATTTTTAAATGATTAAAACGAACCTGCCTCCACCACCTTCACTGGAAGCTCATTCCACACAGCTACCACTCTCTGAGTAAAGAAGTTCCCCCTCATGTTACCCCTAAACAGCAGAAGGACCTCTTTGCTCCTATACTCGACTCCTCGTGTTATAAAGGCCAACATGCCATTCGCTATCTTCACTGCCTGCTGTACATGCATGCTTACTTTCATAGACTGATGAACAAGGACACCTAAATCCCGTTGTACTTCCCTTTTCCCAACGACGCCATTTAGATAGTAATCTGCCTTCCTGTTTTTGATACTAAAATGGATAACCTCACATTTATCCACATTAAACTTCATCTGCCATGCATCTGCCCACTCCCCCAACCTGTCCAAGTCACCCTGCATTCTCATAGCATCCTCCTCACAGTTCACACTGCCATCCAGCTTTGTGTCTTCTGCAAATTTGCTAATGTTACTTTAAATCCCTTCATCCAAATCATTGATGTATATTGTAAATCCAGCACCGAGCCTTGCGGTACCCCACTAGTTACTGCCTGCCATTCTGAAAGGGACCCGTTAATCCCTACTCTTTGTTTCCTGTCTGCCAACCAATTTTCTATCCATGTCAGCATTCTACTCCCAATATCATGTGCCATAATATTGCCCACTAATCTCCTATGTGGGACCTTATCAAATGTTGAGAGTCAGTTCAGTTATTTAATTTCCTTTATAATGTAAGAAGGAAGTGAGCGGGACAGCATTCGCTAATATCAATTCATTTAAAATTAAAATATTTACCTTAACAGGAAAGAACTTAATGTTCGTTGTTTTACGTGATGGCACGGGATTTCTGCAATGTATCCTCAGTGATGACCTGGTAATCATTTTTTCCGAAACAATCAAATACATTTGTTAAATGTTCTTCATTTCATCGTTAAAATGTGAAGATGTCATTATTAATTCTGATTCTTAATGTTACTGCCTTTTGCTCTGTTCTAGTCAAAATCATTTTTAAGTTTACAATGAATGTTGAATAATTTCCAATTTCAATAACTTCAATGTGAGGAAATTATAATTTCTCTGTAAACGTAATGTATGTGCTCTAACATATTTTCTTCTTCAGTGTCAATGCTACAATGGATTACTCCTATCAACAGAGAGCTCCATTGCAGTTTATGGAAACCTGCAAGTTGTGCCGGAGGGCAAAATGGTAGACATTTTTATAAATATTTATTAATTATATTATATTTATCTTATTAATAAATTGTACATGTTTTTAGAAATGTATAAACATATTTGTAATATTTTTGCTTCAAACTCCTAAAGATCATATAAAGCTGTACAACAGACCACACAAAAGTGTACATGATAAATCCATATATCAAGAAGAACAACAAAAATAAAAGATGCAAAATAACAACGGGTAAAATTTGCAGAAAGGCTACAGGAAAATTAACACGAGAGTCTTAAATGATCAGATTGTTTAAAGTGACCTTTGGCACCTTTTAATTTAATGACCCTTTATAAGCAGATAGAGGTCCAATTGAAGGTGAACATAAAAGTAAGGCAAATTGTTGATTTTTTTTGGTCAGCATTCACAGTGGACATAAATAGTGAAAATGTTTGCAGAAATAGTAACAATGCATCACAATAAAAGCAATCGAAACGGTTCATTGATTAGTAGTTGAACAAAATTTGAAAAGCACACCATATTTGGAGATATTAGTGATGTTTGGCAAAGGTTTGGTTGATGTTTTTTTAAGGAGTGCTATCAAATTTTAAAAGAGAAGTAGAGAAGCTGGGAATTTTAAAAGGGTGAAAGAGTTTAAAGACAAAAAATCAAGAATAGCACCTCTGGCTTTTCCTCCTCCCTTTTTCCTCTTTTTTTCCTTTGCTCTTTCCCCTCTCCCTCATCTCTCTATCTGCCTCCCTCCTTTTCTCTATCTTTTACTCTCTTTTTTACTTTGTCCCTCATTTTCTCGCTTTGTTCCTCTCTCTTGTTCTTCCTCTCCCCCCTCGCCTCACCATTGCCCCAGTGTGAATTGAAACCGATAGCTTTGTTGGGGGAAAAATGTACAGAATGGCACTCCTAGTCCAGCTGAAGTGTGCTGCTTTGCTTATGTTCCAGGCTCCCGAAGGGCATGAATTGATTTGTGATTACTGGGAACTGATTGGTTTGGCTCCAGCTGGAGGTGCAGATAACCTGCTTAATGAAGAATCTGACGTTGATGTCCAGCTCAACAACCGTCACATGATGCTACGTGGCGAAAACATGACCAAGATCTTCAAAGTGCGCTCTGCTCTGGTGCAGTGCTTTAGGGACCACTTCTTTGACAATAGCTACTATGAAGTATGTTTCTTATTTCTTCAGTGCTGTATTTGAAGTGGCTATAAATAAGTGTGTAATACTGAACGTAGTCGTTCATTGAGAACCCAAAATATGTGGTTACCACTTGTGTTACTGCTTTATGGAACTGACCCCCCCCCCCCCCCACCCATGCTCTTTGATCATGAAGAGTTCAATGTGAAGTAACTATTGAAAGCAGAACATATCATTGTGTGGGGTTTGTTCAGAAAATGTTAGAATAGTTTGTAATTTGTTCATTGTGGCAAAACTACCAGAAAATGCCAAATTTAAATACAATCGAAAATTATTCAAAGCTTATAATGCATAGAACAGTAAGAATCTCTGGTTATTTTGAGAACGTTTTTTCAAATTTGAACAATTTTTGAGGGTTTTCTTTGTGTATTTTGATGCTAATTTGATTTTTGAATGTTTTTTGTGTATTTTTATGGTTATTTTCTTTAACTGTTAAGTATTGTGTATTTTTTCCTCTTCACCATGTGAAGGAGATACGGGCTATTCCATGGGCCACAAGGGGGAAAGTGCAACCCGTGTGTTAGAAATGCCATGCATCTGTTCACCTAATGTACAAAATACACTTTAATGGTTCTCTCTGTTAACAAAGTGTGGGTCAAAGATTTGCATCTCATTGCCTGCACAAATAGTGCTCTTTTTATCTAGCATTATTACAGAGCTCCAATGAAACTTCGTGCTATCAGACCCATTTACACTTGCTGAATTTGTGATCACATTTTATAACTTGAAACTGATGTGATTAGTTACAGTGAGCAGTTTTTTTTGTATGGGGGGGGAGGGGGGGGAAGTAACTGTTTCCCCCACCCTTGTATACTAATTATATTTCTTTTTCAGATCACTCCGCCCACATTGGTCCAGACACAGGTTGAGGGAGGATCAACACTATTCAAGCTGAACTATTTTGGTGAAGAGGCCTTCTTGACCCAGTCTTCTCAGTTATACCTGGAGACCTGTATCCCTTGCCTTGGGGATGTTTTCTGCGTGGCACAGTCCTACCGTGCGGAGCAGTCCCGGACTCGCAGACACCTGGCAGAGTTGGTGTTTTATTTCTTTGTGCTCTAATATTATCGGGGACAATTATAACTTGGGATTGGGATATAAAACCTAATTGAGACTTATGTGAACACATTTTGGTTTGGAATTGGAAACTGATACTTTAAGTATTTCTGCTTGTTGCTGCATCTATAAATGAAAAATAATTACGGTAATTTTTAGACCAGCGGTGTCCATATTAGTCCGTATTGCTTTAACTCAAGATGAAAATTACTTTGCCACTTAACATTTTTATGTAACAGCTCTTTAAGAAACTGATACTGAATTTGTGATTAGACTATAAAATA
This sequence comes from Amblyraja radiata, assembly GCF_010909765.2. Taxonomy (NCBI): domain Eukaryota; kingdom Metazoa; phylum Chordata; class Chondrichthyes; order Rajiformes; family Rajidae; genus Amblyraja; species Amblyraja radiata. Next base: position 153,247,125 of record NC_045956.1, read on the forward strand.
TTAAGAACATACAACGGTCAGCACAGGAACAGGCCATTGAACCAACCATTTGTGCCAACCATTATGCCAAATTAAATTGAACATATACTGGCAGTCATTTGTATTCCTCCATTCCCTGCCTGTGTAAATGTCTCATAAATGTTGCTATTGTATATACTTCCACCACTTCCCCTGGTAGTTCATTTCAGGTACCAATCACTCTTGAGTTTTCTTTTAAAGTTGCCTCTAATTTCCATTAAACGATCCCTTCTCATGCTAAAGCTATGCCCCCGAGTGTTTGAACTTTTCACCCAAGGAAAAAGACTGACTATCATTTCCATCGATCTCTCTCAGAATTGTATGTTATGTTCAGTTCAGTTTCATTTATTGTCACCTGTACCGAGGTACAGTGAAACACTTTTGTTCCGTGCTAAGCAGCCAGTGGAAAGACATGATAACAATCGAGCCATTCGCAATGTACAAATACATGATAAGGGAATAACGTTTAGTGCAAGGTAAAGCCAGTGAAGTCCGATCAAAGATGGTCCGATAGTTCAGGACCGCTCACTAGTTGCATGTTTACAGCTGGGAAGAAACTGTCCTTGAATTTGGAAAACTGCCTCTGAATGTGGTTGTATCAGATCTCAGCCTCTGATAGAATACAATCAAAGTTTGTCCAATCTCTCTTTATAATTAATATATTCTCTAATCCAGGAAATATTCTTACGAAACTCTTCTACACTCCAAAACCTCCACCTTTCCTGTAAAGTAGTGACCAAAACAGCATACAATACTCCAAATGTTGCCTCACCATAGTTTTATACAGTTGCAACATGACTTCCCAAATTGTATACTCAACACCCTGATCGATGAAGATAAGCAAGCCGTGTGCCTTCTTTACCATCCTATGCACTATTGTTGCCACTTTCTGGGAGCTATGGACTTGTACCCCAAGATCCTCTATACATTAATGTTCCTAACCGTATTACTATTAACAGTATACTCTCCCTTTAAATTTGACCTGCCAGAAATACCTCGCACTTGTCTGAATTAATCTCCATTTGTCTGTCCCAACTCCTATTTGGTTAGTATAGTTCCCACCAGTTCGTATACAACAATGTTATATAATATACATAGTATCCAGTAGTGCAGAGCAACATGAAAAGAATTACAATTAAGCACAATTACCTAACGCTTTGAAGGTATAGCAATAACATTGGAGATGCGACTAAATGTTTATTCTTTTGTGATACTCTGTTCAGTTAAATGTGAGATGATGCTACAAAGACCCCTTGAACTCATGCCATAACTTTTATGGTTTAGTGTTGCACCAAGGGAACCTTTGTGGATATGAAGTCAAAGTATTAATTGTTTCTGTCTGCATAGATACCGTCTTCCCTGCTGAGTACTTACAGTATTCTCTCTGATTAAAAACACTTTATGCTGTCAGGAAAACTTTAGTGGTCTTAATTTTCTGTTAAATATTTCAGATACACTCATGTTGAGGCAGAATGTCCATTCATTACTTTTGAGGAGCTTCTCGACCGTTTGGAAAACCTTGTTTGTGATGTGGTTGACCGCATCCTCAAGTCACCTTCTGGTGAGCTTGTGCGTGAACTGCACCCGGTAAGTGACCGTGTGTGGTATTTTGTGTAACATATACCCTGAGCACTTCAACGGGAGTTTTATATTAACAGCTACATGAAGTTACTTCTCCAAAATTTGTGTATACTACCTCTTTTCATTATCTCATAAGCCCCTCCACCCACATTCCTTCCTCTGGCTTCACAATTCGCAACTCCTCAATCCTTTTGTTTCACACCTTCTGTTTTAATCTATGGCCTTTGTTCCAACTGTCTGCTTATCAAAAATCGTCCTTGCTTGTGTTCATCTATTACCTGCCACACTTCGTCTTGCGTCTCTCTCTCCCCTCCATCTTTCTTCCACACCCCTCCAAACCCTACAATCAGTCTGATGAATAGTCCCGACCCGAAACGTCATATATCCATGTTCTCCAGAGATGCTGCCTGACCCACTGCATTACTAGTACTTTGTGTCTTCTGTAAACCTGTGAGGAATCTGCAATTCCTTGTTTCTACTGAATCCTATTTGTGTTTGTTTACATAAAGGTAACTTCATCTTGTACATTCATCCATCTATTCATAGTCATATAGCATGGAAACAGTCCTTTCTACCCAACTTGCCCACGCCGATTAAGATACCCATCTACACTAGTCCCACCTGCCTGCAGTTAGCCTATATCTCCCTCACTTTTCCTATCCATGCACCTGTCCAAATGTTTTTGAAATTTTGTGATACCTGCCTCAACTACCTCCTCTGGCAGCTCATTCCATGTACCCACCACCCATTGCATGAAAATGGTGCCCTTCCAGTTGCTATTAAATCTTTCACCTCTCACCTGAAAACCTATGTCCTCCAGGTCTTGATTTACTTACTCTGGGTAAAAGGCTTTTACCCTATCCCTCTCATGATTTTATACACCTCGTTAAGATTACCTCTCATTCTCCTGCGCTCCAAGGAAAAAAGTCTTAGCCTGCTCAACCTCTCCCTATTGCTAAGGCCCCTGAATCCTGGCAACATCCTCGTAAATCTTCTCTGCACCCTTTCCAACTTAGCAACATCTTTCCTATAACAAGATGACCAAAACTAAACACAATACTCTAAATGTAATATCACCAATGTCTTAATGTAACATACCAACTTCTGTTAAAGATTCTGACTGACGAAAGCTTTCTTGACTACCTGCGATGCGACTTTCAAGGAACTCCCTGCACTTCTAAATCCCTCTGCTTTACGGCATTCCCCGGAGCCCTGCCATTCACTGTGAAGGTCCTGCCCTGGTTTAACTTTGCAAAATGCAACGTCTTGCACTTTTCTTTATTAAACTCCCATGAACCATTCCACAGCCCAACTGATCACGATCCTGCTGCAATTTTTCATTATTATCTGAATTGAATTAAACTCCGCGGCCCGGGGTGGTCGAAGCTGCTGCCCTTCAGTCCAGCGGACTAAGCTGTTGTTGCGGGAGCTCAGGAAAAACAGGTCACCAACCTGTGACCTGCGAGCTCCCGACGATGTCGTCCACTGGGCCCGCGGCCGAGTCTCCGAAGTCTGGTCGCCGCCGTCTGAACGCCGGAACGCCGCCCCAGCTCCGAAGTCGAAACGGCAGAAAGCTGCCACAGCTCCGAAGTCGAGTCGTCGGAAAGCCGCCATAGCTCCGAAATTGAGTCTCCGCTGCCACAGCCCCAAGGCCGCCAGCTCCGCCATTAGGCCTCGGCGGAGACGGAGACGGGGGATACGACAAGAAAAGTCGCATCCCCCCAAAGGAAGAGACCAAAAACATGTTTCTCTCCCCCCCCCCCCCACACAGATACACAACCTAATAAACCAAAATTAACTAAAACAGGACAAAAGAACAAAAAAAAAGAAAAATCAGACAGACTGCAGGCAAGCCGCAGCTGTTAAGGCAGCGTCGCCATCTTGGCATCTATGATGCCAACTACTTTAGTGTCATCAGCAATCTTACTAATCATGCCTTGTACATTCTCATCCAAATCGTTGGTATAAACCACAAACAGCAGGGCCCAGCCCTGAGGCACACCACAAGTCAGTGGTTTCCAATCCGATAAACAACCTTCCACCATCATCCTCTGCTTTCTTTCTTGAAGCCTATTCCCTATCCAGTCGGGTAGCTCTCCCAAGATTCCATATGATCCAACCTTTGAGAGCAACCATGTGGAGCCTTATCAAATGACTTGCTGAAGTCCATATTGACAACATCTATGGCTTTGCCCTCATCAACCTTTTTAGTTACTTCTTCAAAAAACTCAATCTGATTAGTGAGACAAGATCTCCCACATATAAAATTCTGCTGAATATACCTAATCAGCCCCTCTCTATCCAAATGCATATATATCTTATCCCTTAGAATACTCTCCAGTAACCTGCCTAACACAGACAATACAGTGCATTCAGAAAGTATTCAGACCCCTTCACTTTTTCCACCTTTTTATTACGTTACAGCCTTATTTTAAAATGGATTAAATTCTTTCTTTTTTTATCATCAATCTACACACAATACTCCAGAATGAAGAAGCGAAAACAGGTGTTTAGAAATGTTTGCAATGTAATTGAAAATAAATAACTGAAATATCACATTTACATAAGTTTGCTATGACACTCAAAATTGAACTGAGGTTCATCCTGTCTCCATTGATTATCCTTGAGATGTTTCTACAACTTGCTTGGAGTCCACCAGTGGTAAATTAAATTGATTGGACATGATTTGAAAAGGCACACACCTGTCTATATAAGGTCCAGAACAAGGGGTCACAGTTTAAGGATAAGGGGGAAGTCTTTTAGGACCGAGAAAAACATTTTTCACACAGTGATGAATCTGTGGAATTCTCTGCCACAGAAAGTAGTTGAGGCCAGTTCATTGGCTATATTTAAGAGGGAGTTTGCTGTGGCCCTTGTGGCTAAAGGGATTGGGGGGGTATGGAGAGAAGGCACGTACAGGATACTGAGTTGGATGAGCAGCCATGATCATATTGAATGGCGGTGCAGGCTCGAAGGGCCGAATGGCCTACTCCTGCACCTATTTTCTATGTTTCTATGTCCCACAGTTGACAGTGAATGTCGGCAAAAATCAAGCCATGAAGATGAAGGAATTGTCCGTAGACCTCCGAGACAGGATTGTGCAGATCTGTGGAAGGGTATAAAACAATTTCTGCAGCATTGCAGGTCCCGAAGAGCACAATGACCTCCGTTATTCTTAAATGGAAGAACTTTGAATCCACCAGGACTTGTCATAGATCTGGCCACCCGGCCAAACTGAGCAATCGGGAGAAGGGCTATGGTCAGGGAGGTGACCAAAAACCCGATCGTCACTGACAGAGCTCCAGAGTTCCTCTGTGGAGATGGGAGAACCTTCCAGAAGGACAACCATAGCTGCAGCACTCCACCAATGAGGCCTTTATGGTAGAGTGGCCAGACGGAAGCCACTCCTCAGTAAAAAGCACATGACAGCCCACTTGGAGTTTGCCAAAAGGCATGAGAAACAAGATTCTCTGGTCTGATGAAACCAAGATTGAACACTTTGGCCTGAATGGCAAGCGTCATGTCTGGAGGGAAACCAGGCCAATACCAAGGTGAAGCATGGTGGTGGCAGCATCATGCTGTGGGGATGTTTTTCAGCGACAGGAACTGGGAGACTGGTCGGGATCGAGGGAAAGATGAACGGAGCAAAGTACAGAGAGATCCTTGATGAAAACCTGCTCCAGAGCGTTCTGGACCTCAGACTGGGGCAGAGGTTCACCTTCCAACAGGACAATGACACTAAGCACACAGCCAAGACAACTCAGGAGTGGCTTCATGACAAGTCTGTGAATGTCCTTGAGTGGCCCAGCCAGAGACCAGACTTGAACCCGATTGAACATCTCTGGAGGGACCTGGAAATAGCTGTGCATCAAGGCTCCCCATCCAACCTGACAGAGCTTGAGAGGATCTGCAGAGAAGAATGGGAGAAATTACCCAAATACAGGTGTGCCAAGCTTGAAGCGTCATATCCAAGAAGATGTGAGGCTGTAATCGCTGCCAAAGGTGCCTCAACAAAGTACTGAGTAAAGGGTCTGAATACTTATGTAAATGTGATATTTCAGTTATTTCTTTTTAATTACTTTGCAGAAATTTCTAAACACCCGTTTTCGCTTCTTTATTATGGGGTATTGTATGTAGATTGATGATTTAAAAAAAAAAGAACTTAATCCATTTTAGAGTAAGGTTGTAACGTAACAAAACGTGGAAAAACTGAAGGGGTCTGAATACTTTCTGAAAGCACTGTATGCTCACTAGTCTATAGTTCCAAAGCTTTTCATTGCACCCTTCTTAAA